>NW_010245559.1:294-6068 GCF_000690775.1 Eurypyga helias | reverse complement strand
GCTTGGAGCTTGTGATGTTGCTGACTGCTGTGGTACAGAGATGGGTTTTCATAGTGGGTGGCAGTGGTACCGCAATCCAGATGCTTTGTGGCAAAGAGACAATATCGGCATGGTTTGGAACAGCTGAGATGAAAAGAGCCAAGATGGATTAACATCCTTTCCTTCCTGATGACCCTCGTGTCAGGAGCCGTGTCAGTCGGGCAGTACATACAAATGCAATAGGACGATACCTTTTCTCTCCTCGGATTTACCTGTGTTTTTGGCCAGTACGTGCCAGAGGTGTCGTGCACCGTGCTGTAACTCAGGTCGGATGGTTAACACGACGGCGGTGGCCCCGGGCTCTGGATCCAGGTCTGGCCTTGTGCAAAGCCTGTAGGGAGGAGCTCCTCTGACAGTACAGCCTGTACTGTTTTATGAAGTTGCAGAAAATAACATAGTTCCCTTCAGTGAAGGAATTCCTAAAATCAGAGTCTCAAGTACGTCGTAATGTGTTGTTTCCTGTAAAGGTCTGCACATGAGATTGCAGAAAGTGACATGAAGAATCCAAGCCTCTGGAATGTAGCTTTTATGAATGTGTATGGAATATTTAATAATGTGTATTTATGTTGTTCCTGGGATCTGGAGTTCTTTAAAAAGGAAGAAAGGGGGAGAGGGGAAGAATGATACTGTGATACTTCTCCAAGTAGAACTTGGCATTTTGGTTTATCTTCATGTATTTTAGCTGTTTCTATGTCCATATTCAGCTAACTCATTTTTTTAATAAAGAAAAAGGACATGACTTGCTAGAGCTGAGATCCAGGTGTGATATCTAGTAACCCAAATACATCTGAGAGCATCAAACCAGCTGTACTCACCAGTAGGAGGTAAACAGTAAAAAGCCTAAGGTGAAGGTTTTGAGCGACCCTTTTCCCCTTTATCCTCCTAGTCCGCATGGATCTGCAGTTTAGGGATGTACTGAGGGACAGATTTGGGTGTATACAGCGATTTCACTGCCATTGTCTTTAAAATATCTGCTGAACTAGTTAAGATCGTGTTTGAGACACTGCTGGAAGATGTTGTTTTCCTTCTCATACCCACATAGGAAGGCTTTGGAGAGTACCTCTGTGACCAAACCCATGTCTGTTGGCAGGTACGTATAGGTGTATTCTTTAGCAAGCAGGGACAAAAGGGGGTTTGTTTCGTTAAAGACAAGGGCTGTCTTGAGTGGAAAAGCTTCAGATGCGAATAGCTGTAAGTTTGCAGTTGATCCGATCCTAACATTAACTCTGGGGAGAAACGCAGTCTTTCAGGAGCATTTTTGTAGTTGATTTGGATAGATTGGACATGGGGTCTAACAATAATAGGGAATTTTTTTTTAAAAGTCTGCGCTGCAGAAGCAATTTTGCTCCTTAAATGGCAGTTCAGTGGCTAAATTACCACTGCTCTGTGCAGTGCCTGTGCCAGACTGCCCAAGTGCTTCGGTACAGAATCCTACTGAAGGAACGGCCCGACAAATCTTTTTAAGCCCTCGGTGAATATTAAGGGTTTATATCTGTTTTCCAGATCAGCTACTGGGAGGTGTGAAAATTGCAAACTGCCAAACGCATAAGAGGTCTGACGGTTTCTTCTGCAGGAGACAGGGATGCGTATATCCTCAAGGAAATACTGCGTAAGCCATAAAAATCATAGTGACTTGGGTCTTGAGTTCCAGGACTTCAGGGAGTTGAGAGCTGCTCGTACGATTAATACGTACGTGCAGTGATGGCGTGCTCTGCGTCTCTGCATCCTCAGGAAACAGGTTCTGCTTTGCCAACCTCCACCTTCCCCAAAAGCAAGAAGGATGGCTGCGAACCCTTTGCTGTAGGATGCAGCTAAAGGAATGTGCTGTGTGTTTGATTCATGGTGGAAGGAAACTCAGGTCTGTGAAAAGAACTATTTACACGCTTAAAATGGGAGGGTGAAAGGGGAATGTGGCAAGGAACATTCCCTGCCCCTGGGCAAAATTAGTTGTGTCTAATTCCGGCTAGTATCTAATTACAGGGTCCAGCAGTCAGACGAGTCGATGATTGCTCAACATGCTTTGGGTGAAAAGTTGTCAGCGGCCAGCACGGGAGGTGGAAATTACGTCATCAGTGACGGAGAACTGGAGACAGCAGTCTTTTCACTTCTTAAATCCTTCTGGGTTAAGAGGTGAAATTGCGCTGCGACTGAGAAAACCACGCTCTGCTCAGTGCACGCAGGCTGTCTTTGCAAGGGGTTAGAAAGGGAGTCTCTTTTAAGGCCATGTTGTTCCAGTGTGATGGATATATATACAAAACACTGTTATTGACAATTGCTTAGAAAATAAAGACAGAAGATCATCTGTGACAAAGTAATTCTGTCAACAAGGAGATTTCTTTTTGGCCACAGAGCAAATGTCAGTTTTGCACCTCCGTGATGCAGAAGGGTATAAAGGCAAGGGATGCGACCCAGGATGCGCACGGCTGAGGGGATGCCTGGGTAGGTGAACAGATCTCTTGCCTGGCATCCCGCAGTGAGAGTTTGGGCAAGTTGCTGTAGGCTTTGTGTGTGTGTGAATATCTGTGTGTATCTGTCAGATGTAGGCATGTGTATCCTCACATACAGGCACCAATACAATTGAAGTTTTTTTCCTTCTTAACTTTCCTGTATCTTACAGCCATGTGTCTTGTTCCTAATTTTACAGCTTTTGCTCTCCCCATTGTACAGCAAGCTTTCGCAGAGCAGATGCTGCCGTACTCAAGAGTTAAAGTACTCATCTCTGATCTTTTTTTAAAAGTTGTTTGGTTTTCAGATGGTGATAGGGCTTCTTCAGCCACTTAGAAACAGGTTGGTGTTAGCTCACCAGAAGTACGATTGTGATGGTTGTCAGATGCACCGGAGGCTCTGAGATTCTGCTGTAGGGTGGTTTGTAATTACAGTGGTCTTTACCAGTTTTGAGTTGCAGCAAAACAGAAATTAAAGGTTTGGACTAGTGCAGGGAAAGAAAATTAACTTTTCTCTATCTCCACTCTTCATTTAAAGAAGTGTGAATGAAGATTTGCCCTTGTATTCATGAAACTTTCAGGATTACTTGTATGAAGTGCCTTTTTTTTGTGTTGTAGCAATTTGCACGTGTCCAGTGTGGTCTTTCTGTTCCTCCCCCAAAGCCTTTGTCTCACAAGAGTTTGTTCAGTCCGAGTTTGAATTTGGAGCAGTGAGAGCTGTTCTGATCAGGGTGTATAAATGTCCATCCAGATGTTTGTCCTCCTGCTTAGATACTACCTGAAATCCTTTATTTCCGTCTTGTTGTACGCTGTCATCATGCTTCTTTATGTTAATTTTTTGGTTTGCTTTCCTACTGCACTAATAAATCATACGCTGAGCATCAGGAAACTTAGTCAGAACCCTCTCAGCCCCACTGCTGGTAGCTGCCAAGTGCCTGCAGATCCTAGAAGGCCTCACCGAAGTTTACAAAAGGTGTTTTCATTGTCATCTTTCAGTGGATTTTTAAATTGGGCTGAAAATGCTGAGGGGTGTCCCCAAAGGGGTTAATGCTTTCAGCAGGCTTCAGTCTAACAAGCAGTGACCAGAAATAAATCAAAAAGGAAGGAAGAGCTTTTAGGCAAAGTTCAGTGAAGCTTTGTTTGCTTTTCAAATTCCAACATTTAAAAATTTTTTTATCAAAAGTTTTGGAAGGATAAATCCCTACCATCACCTTCAGACATATTTGCCTCATCACTGGTTAGGACACTGACTAAATACACGTAGTTTAATTTAAAACTGATTGCCTTTAACAACAGAATTTTTAAAAGCCCTTAGTCATGCCATAATGATAGATGGCATTTAATTTAGTCAAGAATGACCTGATATAGCTATAGATAACTTACATTAGCAATGTTCGAGTGGCAGTAAATTAATTCTTCAGTTTTATGCTCTTAACATTTAAAAAGCTAACCTTGCTTTAAAATCAGCGTGCGTTATTTTGTCGGCTGGCTCTTTAATGTCAACCTCCTATTAAGTCTTCATTTTTTCCTCCTCCGTGGCTGCTTTAGGATTTTTGCCATCTGTTGGTGGAATGTTGATCAATAAGCAGTATTTGCAGGTATGTCCATGTCTTAAGGATCTGTCGGTTGAATACTGGTCTATGCTGTTGCATATGAACCTGTAAAAAGGTGGTTTATAACAAGCAGTCTCGCAGTATAGACCAGGGTGGTAGGTTGTTATTTCCTCTTCCGTGTTCACTGCTGTCAAGGAACACCCATGGCTGTAGGCACTTAATTTATTACAGTATTGCATTGGCTGGGCTTAATTACTCTGAGTTTTTTAGGAATGCTAAGTATAGATTTATCTTTATGAATCTCATTATTTGTCGTCTCATATTAAAGAAATATGTAGCGCATCTGATTACTTGATTTTGTTAGTGTGGTTCTACATCACAGGTGGTGATAGAAAGCTGAAGGAAAAGGCCAAGGATCAAGATGAACAAGCCTTGGAGTAAAAGCAAACAACTGGAGGTGGTGGCTAGGGTGAAAGCCTCCTCTGAAGTCTGAGTGAGCCATTGTGGGTTTTGGTTATTACTCATTCGGTGAGGCTGTGTTATTTTGCTATATATATTCAAATATATCTAAGTAAATTTGGACCCTAGAGCATGAAGGAGTGGACACTTACTACTGGTAATTTCAAGTATGACTACCACAGTCTGCTCCAAAAACTAGCTTTCTGTTTAGTGTTTCTGTTGGTTACATTTGTAAGCTCTTTTAGTCAAGCTGATTGGTGTTTCAGCTCTGTTTACTTAGTGATGCTGTGCTACTTGCCATTTGGCATCTCAATTGGAAAACTAAGAAATTGAGGATGTAAACAGAACATCCATGCCCAAAAGCTGAATCCAGGATTCCTCAGAATTGCCTTCCAGAAAAAGTTCCATGAAGACAGAATTTAAGGTTTTTCTCTGTTGGTCCAGAGTTTTTTCCCGTGTTTTAACCCTTGGGTTGCATTTGGTTGGAAATCACAAACGTCTCTGAGCGTATGTCACATATTGGTGTATGAGCACCTTCCACGGGAAATCCTAGAGAGGCATGTAAAACTTTGTTATGGATTCTGAAGTGATGGTTGGTGCTTGGTGGTGAAGGAGTCACCCATGAATGTCTGTTTTGATAAACGTAGAGACTGAGTACTCATCCATGATAGTAAATTACCATTTCTGTGCTTTTCAGTGGGTGAAACATTGGATGTGTGAATCACGATTCACAGCTTTTCAGGTGTAAAAGTTTAATTAAACTCATGTATTGTGATGACTAGAAAGGGACACTAATAAAATAATAAAATAGCTGTAAGGAAAGACATACGGAGACTCAGATGATCAAATAAATGTATGGGGAAATAAACCCCAACACCCCTGCGAAAATCAAAGTGGTATTGTGAAGGGGCTAAACCTGCATAGCACTCTGTCAAAAGAAAAAGCTTAAGATGATAGTGAGGACGGGGAGCTCACAAACTCCTCTTGCAACAAAGATGAGAGAAACCGATGATGTTTTGCCCCAATCTGTGCAGTCATTATGAGCAGCAGCAGGAAGTGCCTTACATGAGAGCATCCAAACTAGCTAACACCAAAGTGGACAGTGAATAAGACTGGAATAATTTCAGATTTCAGTGCTGTTGGCTTGTTTCCAAGGCTTTGGACCTCTTTAATGCAATTGAGTACTGTGATAATCAAAACAAACAATACTGTAAAAACAGTTGTAGCTGTTCAGGGGCCTTATATAGACCTCTCCTAAATAATGAGGCTGTTGTTTTAA
>NW_010245559.1:0-214 GCF_000690775.1 Eurypyga helias | reverse complement strand
AGTTGGATGGTGTTTGCATAATCCCTAAACCATCCCGAACTTTAAGAGGGAATGTTAAAACTGATGGCAGCTGGTTAAGTATGACATACTCCTGTACTGAAATAAGCTCAAAGCAGAGATGGCGAAGTGCTGTACGGCACATTCCAGCAGTGGGCAGCTGCAGGGCTTACATGTACATTTAGAATCATGGAATCGTGGAATGGGTTGGGTTGGA
>NW_010245558.1:20337-109159 GCF_000690775.1 Eurypyga helias | reverse complement strand
GGGGCTCAGGCTGCGCAGCTTTGGGTGGCAAGTGGTGATGCAAGGCAGTGGACATAAAACAGGAGTCACCATCACTGTCCTCATAGACAAGTGTCTTCAAAATCAGGATTTTTCAAATTCAGGCATCCCAGGGTGGCTGTCTCACCATCCAGGGCTCTGTGGACCCTGGTTTGAATGCAGGTAGCCGAGAAAAAAATACTTGGGAATAACAGCTGCTTGGGTGCCAGAGGTCCCCTCTACAGTCTCCGCTGCTCCTCTGCCTCCTGGGCCTTGAGCACCTCATCCTGAAGCCGACCCCAGAGCCAGTCCCAATGATGGCTCACACTGCCACAGCCTCCCAGGTCCTCTACAACACCCCCCAGCCCTTCCCAAGACCTTTGCGGTCCCCTGCCACAAACCGCCCCCCTGTTCCTCCTATGATCCCCCTCCAGTCCCTCAGCTCTTCCAGCACAGCCATGAATGACCCTGGGACCCTGCATGGGCTCTGGCCACCTGCCTGCCCCCAGCTTGGAGATCTGGGGCTCCCTTAAACGAAATACTGTTCTTTAGCAATGGTGACAAAGAATCAGAAACAAGAGCATTTTGAAGCGAACAGCTGCATTAACATTCAGTCAAGCCTCCTAGTCAAGGTCTCCATGAGAGTGTGGCAGGCTTTAAACCTCTACAGGCTTTAAATAAGCTTGCTCCTAAAGCCAGTGTCTTCAATCCTTCATTCTGTCTGGTTTAAAGCCTTACTAAAAGAAACCATCTATCCACAACAACAAGAAGTTTCCCCAGAAGGTAAATTAACCTATGTATATAGCTCCAAGCACATATGGATATGCTGCCAACAGTTCTGAGTTATGTGCCATTATTATTATTATTTACTTCAGCACATTCACATTTTTACAGTAGGCAATATGACTGGCATAGTAAGAAGAGTCACAAGTTCCTATTTTTAACATGCTAGCGTGTATGGTTTGTTTGTTGGCTGCAGATTACCAACAAACAGTTTTAACACATTTGTATTTGCTACATTTTCACAGTTTAATTTGAACATCATAGAATCATAGAATCACTGAATGGTTAGAGTTGGAAGGGACCTTAAAGATCATCTAGTTCCACCCCCCCTGCCATGGGCAGGGACACCTTGCACTAGACCAGGTTGCTCAAAGCCTCATCCAGCCTGGCCTTGGACACTTCCAGGGATGGGGCATCCACAGCTTCTCTGGGCAACCTGGTCCAGTGACGCACCACCCTCTCTGTGAAGAATTTCTTCCTGATATCTAATCTAAACCTCCCTGTTTTCAATTTGTACCCATTACCCCTTGTCCTGTCACTACAGGCTCTTGTAAAAAGTCCTCTCCCAGCCCCCTTGTAGGCCCCCTTCAGGTACTGGAAAGCTGCAATGAGGTCTCCTCGGAGCCTCCTCTTCTCCAGGCTGAACAAGCCCAATTCTTGCAGCCTTTCGTCATAGGAGAGGTGCTCCAGCCGATGAAGAAAAAAAAAAAAGATTAAAAACTGCGATGACACCTGCATTTTTCTGTGCATAAAGAAAAACACAAAACCCTAGACAAGATCGGCACGTGCAAAGGCATATTTAGGATTTAAAGGCTTGTATCAACATTTTCCAGTCTAGGTGTGGATTTCACAAAGATTATTAGAGGATTTCCCAAACTTCTGAAAGCTGAGCTGTCCTTTAAGAAAAGTAGAACAAATGTTATGCCTCACTACAGTTTTCCTGCCTGTTGTAAAAGGTTTAAATATCTTAATGTATTCATCTTCTGCTCCTTCCCTGGCTGGCCCTTGGTGACTCCTCCTCCTGCCTTAGGGAACACTGGTGAACACTTTTGAGTATACTTCCTCCCCTTGCTTCCATACTTTTAAAAGGAGTCAGACTCTTAACTGTATCAATATTGAAAGTGTTATTCTTGGCTCCCCTCGGAATGCCTGGGACACCTTTCAGTTCAAACTCTTCGGAAACGCCTTTCTGCCTCTGGCAAACATGGCTGCATTTTCTTCACCATTCTAATAGCCAGAAATGGACCGCTCTAAGATGGAAAGCAAACCAAGACTCTGGCGAGCAGCTGAAAAGGATCTGCTGTGTGCACCCTGTCTGTCCTCTCATTTTGGGAAACATTAGGTAAAAAAAGCCTGACCCGTTTTTTTTTGTGGAATGCATTTGTTTGGGGAAGACTGGATGGGAACCTTTTATTTTATGAGTACAGACACATACAGCTACTCTTTTCTTGCATTGTAATTATTCAGTATGGAATGAAAAGATAATTAAGCTGTTATTTGCCTCCTTTTAACTACAGAGAGTATATTATCTAAAAACTGGGTCTCATGGTAATTAATTTCAGTTACTTCGTATATTCATTGACAAATCAAACATCTCTCTGTGTCTACAGTGTGTTAAAACTGGAAACAGTACAAAGTTTAGACAGAAAGAGCATTGTTCAACCTACACATAAATATTGGATGATCATATGGCTGCCACATTGTTATCGATTTGGATGAATGGATTAATCCAACACTGTAAAAATACACCTGCTACTTAATGAACTTGTGTTGTAATTTTAGAACATTTTGGTACAGAAAAGAGTAAGTATTTTCTGATGGAAATATTTTCAGCATTTCAAGAATCACTTTTGAAATAACCCATTCTTCAAGGACTACTGAAGAAGAGTGGATACTTTCTTACAAAATGCAAGTGCTCTAGATACAAAGTCTTCAACAACTCCACTTTAGTTGGGAAAAAAAAAGACAGGAGGAAAAAGCCCAGAAGTGGGATTGTGAGGATCAAAGCAGGGACACAGATGTAGGACATGACTATGGCATTGAAGGTGTGTTGGGTAAGAGATACTGCCTTCACACCGAGGGAAATAGGCTGAAGAGCCTCCCTACAGACCCTCTACGCATAATGCTTTTAAGGTAACTTGTTCCAGCAATGCACACATACAGTGAAAGGCAGTCAATGCTTCTTGTGCCTAATAACTACAACATACATAAGTGCACCCCCACATGGGGAGAGTTTTTGAGAAGGACCTCTAGAAGCCAAATTTCTAAACTGAGAGAGGATTTTTTAAAACCTGACAGTCTTCTTGGGGGTTGGAACTAGATGATCTTTAAGGTCCCTTCCAACCCTAACCATTCTGTGATTCTATGATTCTTGGCTGCCACCACAGGCCCAGGATCCCAAGGAAGATAGGGGAAAGCTTCAATTACAATTTTGAGATTGCTTGTCCCTCTTTAGCTGGACATGAAGACTTAAAGACATGGCCCTTGTAGACTGACAGCGAAGTCTTTTTAGGAATGCAGTGCATGGTGTGTTTCTGTGTCACTTCATACCTTGACGCCTTAAGTGATGCAGAATAATACATAAATAGGTAAATGCATAAATTATGTGAACTATTCAAATATAAGTTTGCTCCCTTCTAATTCTGAAAATAAAAATATCATCAATAAAATTATTTCAAATGTATACAATGCTTGAATTATGCTCTCCATCTTCACAAAGCTATAGAAATGTGAAGTCATTCTCACCATAGTCTTATGCAGTAGAGTCAGCTTCCTTCCCCTTCTTTACAAAGGGAACAACCGTGGCTGTACACACAATGGCTCCAGGCTTGGAAAGAGAACCTCCTTGCCTCAGCCCTGCACATAGATTACCGGACTGCTCCTCACCCACCACTGACAAATTATTACAGCTCAACTCAAACCTCAGGAGCACTGGCTGAGGCATGTACCTCCTGCTGGCTGGCTGGCCCTGCCAAACCAAAGCTAACAGACCCAATGTGGGAATAAATCACATTTCACTCTTCAACCAGCCCCTATTGCCCAGGGGCAAACAGCTTGACCAGCAGTCTGAGAACCCAGGACAAGATGAGGAGAAAGGATATTCCTCTCAAAGCCAAGGGTGTCAGCATGGCCATGACTCCTGCTCCAGCCTAATGAACAGTGACTTCTTTCTCACACTTCTGGAACCTCTGAGATGGAGGACAACAAGAAATGACCTTCAAATGGGTACATTTTTTGGCTTCTCTCCCTCCGTAAATCCCACATCTCTATTTATTCTACTACATGCAGGAAGCCCCCATATGCTACTAGGACTGAGCTGAGAGAATCGCATATTACATATGAAAGAGAGAACGGTCCATGGTGAAGAACAGATAACACAGTAAAACTGAAATGTATTCTTGGTCTAAATTATCTGTTCCTTATGCTGAGGAATGAGAGAGAGACTACAGTGCCACAGTGCTGGAAGTCCAATGCGCAAATGATACAGCTCTATCGCATGAGCCACTTTTAAACCCAAGTAAGCAGATTCAGGAGAAATCTGTGATTGATAACTACCAACTGCTTCTTAGGAGGCCACACTAAACCATAAAGAATCATTTTCCAAATTTTTCATCTTAAAGTAAGAAAGCCTGGAGAAAAAACAAGTGTAAAGTCATGCAATTTCTTCAGTGTCATCAGACTAACTTTATAAGAGGCTGTCATCTTGACCAATGCACTAGAGTATGGGGTCAAAAAATAATACTACTCTTCTGTCAAATTCTTACAGAAGCCAGTGGAATAGATGCCCATAAAAACTGAACCGGCCTCATGATTTGTTACTTTTTTTTCATTTCCATCTCTACACATGCTAAGTGTACTTGGCACATGGAGTGATTCAGAAAGAAGCTGCTCTATAGTGCCAATGATTCTCTTTAATGAGATAGTTATCAGTTGATTTATGAATTTCTCCTGCCTGTTCTCATTTACTTAGCTCTAAATTAAGGATAAGATCATTTGCATTCTAGAAGTAAAACAGTGTTTATATGGGAACAGAGTAATCAAAATCCCTTTTAAATCAAGTTTTAGAAATATACACAGTGAGGTTAGAGGTAGTTCTAGCAATGTGCGTAGCCTTATCCATTAAATTCTACAGCACAGACTCAAGAGAAAGCTTTACATTTCCAGTTTTATCCAGTTTTCCGTATTAGTGTAGCATTCCCTTATCTCAGGAATTTAATGTAGGAAGAGACAAAAGGAACTTTCTGCCTTAGCTTTCTGATACCCTGATGGCCTCCTCCTGGGAGATCCTATAGTCTCTGTTAATTTAGATACCATAGGCCTCATTGGTCAACAATTCTGTGCTGCTCTCTATTTTACAGCCCTCACAAGGATCTTGATCACACTACCTATAAAACTAACCACTTCCTCTCTTTACTGTTGCTCTACCAGTCAGACAAGCCCCTGCTGATCAGTATTTCTTTATACATACTTACAAATAGCACAGTCTAGTCAGTTTTGTTCTTCCCTTTTGTATATGCTGCTCCACTACCATTTATACGCTATTTGCAGAGCTCAAAGTAAAGCATTGAAAACTGGAAAGCAGCAGAGGAGAAATGTAGGAAAGAAGAAACAGAGCTGCATAGACCGAACTAGCACTACTGGTCAGATGTCTGGAACTGGGAGGGAGTAGCCCAGAGACAGGGACTTTCTTGGTATGTTAGAGCAGAACTTTATCTCCACTGATATTCCTGCAGTTCCTTGATTGACCAGGCTCTGACCTCCTATTTGTGTGTGTCATAGGGTGGATATGTTTGATCTCCTATTCCTGTGCAAGCCAGCATTTTGGGATGGGTCAGAAGCAAAAGGCTAACCCTCTAGGTGGAGAGGCTGAAAAGATAACCTCTGAGCAGGCATCACGTTAGTGTTGAGACTGGCTGGAGGACCTAAGAATGAGCGTGGACTCACACACTGACACTGGGGTCACTGGTAATGAGAATACCAAGATGTATGAAGCAGTTCACTCTGCTCTGAGTGATTGATTGAAGCTGTTTTCATCTCTGTGGGGTGTTATTTTTTGGCTAAAATAACCTTTCACTCAGAAGTCTCCTACACAGGCATGTACAGCCTCTGACACTCAACCCATATATATATATTCAACATAGACAAAATGTGGAAACTTTTTGTCTCCACTGCCCTGTTCTCTCCTGCCACCAGCCCGTAATGCAATTATTTTTCACAGTTTACTGTTGTTCTTCTTTTTGTAAACTTGTCAATTTACCAGTGACAGGGTATGTAAGGAAGGAGAATAGTTCCCATGTGTGGGGCATATTCAGGATAGATTTCTGAGAAATAGGAGTGGAGCTGGGGGAAAATATGGGAATTGGATCAACAAGCAAAATCTTGGGACAGCCCTGAGTAAGAAGGTGGTCAAACTGTGCAGTGAGTGTGCTGGGAGAAGCCTTAGTCAATATCAGCACATAGTCTTTAAAGAAGACTGTGAAGATATTTATCTTCACAACTCCTCTATAAAGAAGTAGCATGTTATTACTCCATTCTTACTAAAGGAAACACAGGGAGACCACTTACCTTGTCCTGTGTCACATATTAACCCTACTGAAGAGCATGGGACTGAGCAGCCCTACTGAAGGGCAGAGGCACACAGCTTGGGACCACATCACCCGATATGGTTCCACCTCATTCTCCTCAGAAAATCCAAATTCTTTTCTAAATCACTCCCACCCCCCTGATTTCATGTCAGTCTCTTCTGACACTCGTACACTCCCTCAGCGACTTTAAATTATGAGCACATACTGACCTTTGTGTGGGAAAGACAGCCGAGGAGTAAAGCCCAGATAACCCAAGGCAGGCAGAGAGACAGCAATGGGACTGTATTGAGGCAGTGAGGAGACAAACACACAGCCTGTGCAAGTACTGCAATAAGCCAACATGCTCACAACACACAATTTCTACTCTTCCTGGTGGACAGTGATTAGACCATATCATAAGTAAAAACCAGAGCCTAACACCTTTGCTTTACAAAGACGTATTAGGGAGGCTGTACTGAACAGTCAAATGGGCCCCTGTTAAGTCAAACACTGAACGTACTGAGCAGAAATTACTAGATACTCGCTAAGCTTTACAGCCCATCCTTATTTTGCTTTAGCAAAGTCTTCACTACAGGATTCTGTCCAAGGCTCTAGTTTCACTTGCCAGTTATCAAAACCACCGCTTTCAGAGGTGACAACCTCCCCTGTAGAAAGACCTACAAGCTTTGCTACTGACACAACTCTGAGAATTCAGTGATGCTACCATCTGTATTTCCTCAATCTCACACATGCGAGCAGAACAGCTAATTTTCCTCCACCTCATGTAGGCCCTCCCTCTATGCCAGTTTTTGCTTCACCTCAGCCAGTGTTCCACCAGCTTTTCCCAGGGAATCCTTCTACCACTGTGTATGATCAAAACCAGTGAATGTAGGTCTATGGCACGTGGTTATCTCCAGTGCCTATGGCTGGATGCAGAACAGTGGAGTTATAGTAGCATTGTATGTAATACAAATTTCAGGTTCTGATTTTAAAAAAGGGAATGGCTTTGTGGCCATGACTGTTTCCTGCCTATCAAGAATGTGATACTCTGCAAATACATGAGGTACCAACACATAACCATATTGCTGCATCAGTTAAGTTTAGGACAGTTTCTTCCCTTACCAGCTCCTTGTTGACCCGTGTTTGGCTGGTTCCCTCTAACAGTCTTACAGGCATTATTTATGAGGTAACTGGCTCATTCACATCACGGAACTCTGGAGAATTCAAAAGAGGGATAAAAGTTTGGGGTACTTTTCATTCTTGGCCATTCAGAACAATTCAGAAGATGCAGAAAATTATTTCTAATGCATGTCTACAGTTTCAATCCAGGTGTTGTTGCTGTTATTTACAGCTATACATTGATATACAAAGAGCTTAAGGAAGACTCACAGGATATTGGGAACAAATTTGTAATACTGCCTCTCAGAGTGTATGTGAGCTATTGTTAAACACGATTTTCCAGCTACTGATTAATTATTTTTTCAAAAGTAAACCCAGTGTGATTTCAATGAAAGTACCCTGATCTAGTCTGGCTGAGCAGACAGATTACGTATTTAATTGTAAATAAGCTATAAACATCTGAGATCTTTACATATGGAGAAAATAATAGTATCTATATTTAGATATTGGAGTGAAGCTTGTGCTTTTACAGGATAGAGCTGGCAAAATCAAAACAATGTATTTTGATCTCTTGGAATTTTTTCCAATATCTCTTGATTAGCTCAATTTGAAGGTGAAAACATAAGTGTATGTTAGAGATATCCAGCGATATCCATCTCTGTGTAATTTGTCTGAAAAACTAAATAATTTCTTACAACATAATGAACCCCAGAAAAATAAGGAGAAAATAAGTTTTTTTAAGACTATATCATTCACAGAGAAGAAAACTGTTCTCCTAAGATGAAGGAATACAACTCTTCTTGCTACAATATGCTTATAAATAAGAAGGATAAGTCACAGCAAAACTATTTACATCGGGTGATTTAATAGCATATTTATGGGGGTTTGTTTGGAGAAGTATTTGCTAATTAAATACACTATTTATCACCTGCCTATGATTTTATCACCTACGCAGTAGGTTATCTTTCTGGAGTTCCAACTACTAAATTTCTACCACACTGAACAACTACTATTTTTGAAAATTAATAATCCCAGATTTTATTTTCCCTATTCTTGTGCTGGTATATTCTGTAACTTTATGACAGGAAAGATTCTTTCAAAAGCTTATAATAGATTTGTAAAATATAAAGGGTTTAATGGTTTAAAATCTTGATTCCTTGCAGTACTGCAGGACTAGAAAAAAAGACACTTTACTTTGAACCCTCAAAAAGCGAAGATTTTTTTTGGTGATTTTTGAAAGGGGAACCAGACCTTCAGATTCTGATTTCAATATCATGGCAACTTCCTATTGTAGGAAAGACAGGAATTTTACATCTGACACATCTTATTTGTCTTTGGTTTTGGAATTCCAATTACTACTACACTTTTAATTTTGTATTCTAAAAAAACTTACTTGGAGACACAGTAACTATACCACTTGCATTCTTGAGAAGCTTCCGAAGCATCTCAAAGTGGTTTTCTACCACAGGTGTTACATGCATCCTAAGACGCTCTGCAAGATGATTTAATGCTTTATCATAGTACATGATGAGGATAATCTTCATAATTGAATAAAGGTTGCCTCTTCCATGAAACCCAATGGCTGATGTCTTTTTTCCCCTCTCTCAAGTAGCTTCCTGGCTTTTCTTCTAAGTCTCCCTCATCATAGTTTTCTACTCCAATTGTCCATGTCCATTCATTTTTCCCTTCATCAAAGATCATTAGTACTTTTCTCTTCACGCCCATCCTTTAAAATTCTTCCAAGTGCCACCCAGAAATTGGATACAACAGAGATTAGCACTGTAGGAAGCCGCAGGGTAAAACAGGAAGGCTTTGCCCTCTCAGAAATAACAAATTATGTGCTCTCCGTTTGGTTCTGTGCAGCAGTTGGAAGAAGCAGTGAAGCTGGCACCTTGTCACTGTTGCTGTGGCAAAGACAATGAAGAATCTGCCTCTAATTCTTTTTGACACAAAGGAAGACAGGAGAAAGAAAAACTGTGACCACCTTGATCTTCAGTTCCCCCTTCCTGTGAGAGCAGGATGACAGTGATGTTTCCCGCACGTCGTGGCTGAGCAAAAGAAAAGTTAGGGGTGTCTGCAATACTGAACATTCCCAAGAAAATACCTAATAGCCCTCAGAGTATCATCAATAGCTCAAAAATACCCTAAAATAAAGAAAAGTAGCCCTTAACCTAGTTGAATCAATACCTGTCATAAGCACTACATTTCCTTTGAAAGTTTGTATCACTGCACTTTTAGCTCATCAGCAACATTTCCAAGTACTAAGTGTACTTCTCTTATTATCAAAGCAAAGAAATACTTATATCCTCAGGACTTCCATCTGCAAATTAAAAATAAAAGAATTTAAAAAATGTAAACTACAAATGAAATAGCCACTGGAATTTCTTTCTAAAAACACTGTGTTGAGTTACTAACGAGTTTCTAGTAAAGAAAGTTCTTTCAAATTACTTATACCTGGTGGTTTCATGACAGGTACGCTCACCTTCCTGAATTCTACTGTTGCAGAGGGGGTGCAGAGTGTTGTCCCTTTTGCACTTTGCCTCCTATTTCTTCATAGGTTGTAGATACACTCTAAAAATCATTGGGAATTTCCAGCTTAAATGAAAAAATATGCAGATCTAAGTTCAACAAAGGTAGCCGTTTCTAACAATCTCTAGCAAACACAACACAGCTGACAGCTGAATGTTACAAATGGGGCCTCATAAACAGGGCTTAACAATTTTGTTTAAGATCACAAGTTCCCAACCAACACTTGAGCCTCAGAAGAATGTTCATTAGCTGCTATAAAAGCAAAATTGGTAGGGCTTTGTGATTCAGTGGAGGGCCTGAAAGGCACACACAAGCAGACACACACCAACACATTGGAGAGTAGTATAAATTCCTCAATTTGAATAATTTCCACTCTTTTCCTCTCAGTAATATGAAATCATACTTCGTTTCAGTTAAAACCATTTTCCTGCAGTACATTTAATCATGTTCACATTTCTTTCCGGTTCAGCTCCCACTAGTCTCTTTACATAGCATCCAGCATGATTTTATATGGTGAAGAAAAAAAAAAATCTGGAGCTAGAGTTGTTTTGTCCCACTGTTGTTTTCTTTAATCTTTTGTTCGATGCATGGAGAGATGCTAACCTTTCTGTGCTATCTTAACCGCAGTGATCTGGGAGCAAACCAAATGAGATTTAGTAGATATGTTTCTGTTGTCATTATTAAACTTCATATGCTTTGCTATGTAGGCAACGTGTTTTATTTCTCTTAACTTGAAAGAGGTTTCTGTCTTATTGTTGCAATTTATTAAGGGCAAACAATCTAGGGCTTATAATAGGCCTGTAGGCAGAACAAAGCCCTTGTCAAATGGAAGGGTTGGCTGCTCAGCTGGGTAGCATGTAAATGTGCAAAAAGAACTGTTCTGTTCAAAGACACTAGACATGCTTTTTAAATAAAACATCTCATATAATTGAGAGTTGCCATTTAAGTGTTGTGTTGGAAATGTTAATTTAAAAAAAATTAATTTAACTGAGGAAATAGAGTTGCAGTCTATTTTTTTGTAAACTCTCATAATAAACAAAATTCCACATATCACAAAGGTTTTTCTTAGAATCTGAATATTGTATGTTTCTAAAATGGCAGTTTATTTTAATTTTATAACACCATGTTGTGCAGGTCAGGATAAGTTCATTGATTGCTGTTTTCACCTGGGTAGACCATGTAAACTTCGTCTTATCCAAGACGTGTATTTTTTTTTTAACATAAGAGACCACTCTGCCTGTTACTTTGACATAGTATCACGTCTAAAAAAGTAAAACAGTTTCTCATTCTACAGCTCATTTAAAATTTCTCATTATGTGCCTCCTTTGCAAGAGCTGAAATTAAAATGACAGATAAAGATAACAACATAATAGGCATTTTTTTCGTGCACTGGTCCACTAGGGCACAGGCAGTTCCTTTTTTCCTTCTCTGTTGAAATGAATAATCAGGACAGTATCATCAATTAGATTTTTCACTTAACTTTTCATAATGTTTCCAGACTTCACTATTTGGCAAAGACAATTGGGACAGATTTCTTTATTTTTTCCTCTGGCCTAAAATTCAAAACCCCCCACTTCCCAAACTGTTACCACCGAAGAGTTTATTAAATGGCTGAAAAAGACAGCTGGTCCCACCATCTGTTAAAAATTTTCAGGGGCCAAATGAAACAGGTTACACCTTTAGCCATGCCAAGTCTTCCAATACCCCCTCCCTCTCACAGCCTGTGGAGGGCTAATCTGAATTTCACGCTCTGATTTTGCTATTGCTAATGTCTGAGCTTCTTATGTGTGCTTCTTGTAGTTGCTTATATTAGTTCTCTAGCAGTAACAAAAGCTCCCCTCTCCTTTCAACCTAGCTCATTTGCAATCAACGGAATCCTGGTCTATAGTCTCCTTTACAATAAGATACTGTACCTTGAAGGAAACCCACAGAGAACCTAATATCTGACTTTTTGGAGCAACAGAGAAAACCAGGGGGACATTTGTGTTGTTTTGCAGCCACTTTTCTATAAATGCTAATGGAAGTAATTCAGATGTGCCAACAAAGACAGAATCTGTAACACACTGCAGGTGTGAGGGGGCTGAAACAAAAGGGATGCTAACCCTAATGGTATTTCTTGTCATTAACAATTCTTTGATGTTCATACTCGAGGCTCTCTTTTATCTTGTAGTTTTTCAGCCATCTTTGTTAACATGCAGTGCAACTAAATCTTTTTTTCCCTAACCTTTAAAGACATCTGCAAAATGTTTATGCTAAGTTAGTTTCCATAGCATCTTTCTGTAACACACATTGAAGTAAAATGAGATAAAGCTTGCGAGGTTATTATTAAAACATCAGTAAGTTCCTATCATTAAGTGAAAAGGAGCAGATCAATAAAAAGAAGCTCTTAATGTTACTTTAATAAGGATCAGTTTCTTGTAACAGGACTCGGGATTAACTTCAGTGTAACAGAAGCGGTGTTTATAATATAGCAGCTCTGTTGATAAGAACCAGTTTATTTTACTTGCACTCATTAAAAAAAGAATTACAAATATCAGTAACTTCCTATATTAAAGAGCTTTTCACTGTATATTTAAGGACATTCTAATTTTCCAGAAGGGATTTCTCTACCACTAAGTGGGCAATGGCATCCAGTCAAGGCACTGTAGGTGGAGTTTTTCCATATCCATCTGTCTTTCCATCACTTACAGATGGAAAAATGCTGTGTCTTTTAAAGTGTTCAACTCAGTAGGATGACAGTGAAATGAAATGAACAATCAAAGCACATAAGATGCCAATCTGAACTACCGCACAGCACTACCAGCACTACCCAGCTCTCATCCCATCGGTCATGTCCTGTTAGATCATATCCCATTTTTTCACAGCCTGTTCCATTATTGTTGCAGCATGCTGGAATGTTAAATGAGCAACATAATCAATCCATACCAATTTCCAATTGGAATTCAACTGTAAATCTGCACTGAGTTAAAATGTTGGAGATTGTAATACAGGTTATCAAAAGGTACAGTTTTATGAAGCTTCCCATTTTGTTTTTCTTCCAAAACTTCATTTCTAACACATCAATTTAATCAAATAAATTAAGTCTGTGTCTGCATTAAGTAAGCACTTATCTTTGAATTTGGATGTAAACTTCCATTACACTAATCCTATGGAAGAAGAACATAAAGAACAGTCGTTACATTCATACTTTTTCTTCTTTTACAGCCTACTTTCATCTTGAAGCATAAAGGCAAACTAGGAACAGTGTAGTTAATATATCGTCTTGTCGCAGGTTTCAGCTGTACAGATTGATGGACTGAGCTGCTTCTCCTGTTTCATCTACAGCATTCAGCAAACTTAGAAAATGTGTGGGAATTGAGGATCTTAGATTACTGACAATTTCATCAAATTAACAGATTATTTTAAATTATTTTTCTTGCTGTAGCACTGAGAAGTGCTCGTTCCTGGGGTGATAGAAATTAGAAAACTTAAAGTTTCTGTGTCCAAAGATTTTGTGACCTCAGTAAAAGCCGTTCTGTCAGAGAAATCTTGACATAATCTCTCCCATTGTGTTAACTGTATTAATTTGTTGCTTATAACAGGGAGCTGAGGCAAGAACAAAAAACACTGAATAAACCATGTCACACAATCTTGTGGAAGTACCTCCTCTGCATTCCACTCCCTTTGCTAGGAGCCCCAGTGTAGCACCTCCATATTGCCATTTTGCAGCTATACAGCAATGCCACACACCAGCACCCAGCTTTCTGAGGATTACTTCCACCAGACCCACAAGACCCTGATACCACTGTCCTGGCCTCACTCATCCTCACCAGTGCATTGCACAGCACGGCACCCCAGTTCTAGCTATCCTAGTCTTAGATAGGTCTCCATCGGAGACTGGCCATGACCGGTAGCACACCACTTTTGGGAAACAGCCTCAACAGGCCTCCCCCCCTCCCAGCACTGTACTCCAGCCCAATGGACTGCATCCAGTCTTTGTTGGGGTGATACTCCTTTCACTGAGAGATCAAGATGAGACCTTCAAGCCTACTTTTACCCTACTGGAAAGGGGTCAGAAACTGGGACTCGGGTCTTTTGCAGAAAAATGCAAACATGTTGATCTACCTACTTGCCAACTCCATTTGCCAACTACTTTATAAAATATTATTTAAATTATTGAAAAAAATTTCTTTCTGCAATTTAATTAAAAAAAATAGGCCTGCCAATCAAAATCAAGAAACTTAATCTGTTACTGGCCTGATCAATAATATGTAATCTGGTTTCTGGAAACATTACTCCAAGATGCGTTTTTCACTTATCTGCTCCTATGCCCTTTAGCATCACAGCACACGAGTACTACAATAAACACTTCCCTGGTAACACAATGTATATATTTACTGTTTCGACTGATACTGGATTTATACATGTAATAAAATAATTTCCAATAATTCTTGAGAAATCCATTAAGATGAGTAAGGGCAGCAGCCTGTGTTTAAAGACACAGTGCACTATTAATTTAAATTGCCACCTTCCTCCCTTACCAGTTCCAGTGCCCAGCACGAAGGAGACACAAAGCCTCTCATCGAGTTCTGTAACCTTCAGCTCTGGCCCAGAGGACTGCTCCCTGGCCTTTGATTTTCATAGCACCCTGTGCTACTTTTGTCAGTCTGGGAGTCCTGCTTTGTTGTCAGGCAGAAACTTATTAACCAAGCGTTCTGCTACAACTCCTCCCAGGGTGAACAGCCTAAAAGAAAAGGCACATTAACAAAATGAATTTCTAGTGTTGACAACAAAACTGACACTATTTCTCATATTTTGTTGTCAGAGTCAAAAGCAGGATGGGTAAGTTTATTACATGCCATGTCTTGTACATATATCAGTACTAAAATTACTTACCCTGTTTCTTATAGGATGATACTTTTGTGCCATATGGCTTTATTTTCAATTGTATGTACTATATGTATCTGGTTAACCAGAAGACACTTAAAAATGCCAGAGCTTGGTTGCCTTTCAAAATTTTCCTTCCGTTTTGAGAAAAAAAAAAAAAAAAGAACGAGAAATAAGAGTGTGATAGACTTCAGTTATTTATCTCATTGCTAACTATTAAACAATAAAAAAGCAATACCCCCATACAATTACAATTCTTACAAAAGGAGGGAAAAATTATTCAATTATAACATTACTTCTTTTAAAAAAGGTGAAATTTTAAAATTGGGACTTAAATCCCACTTTAAACCAATTTAAATTTTGGTGTAAAATAGCTATTAGTACTACCCAAGCATCTTGACTTCCAGCCATTTGCCTCCATCACAAAACTACCTTCTTACTCCCTCTCCAGGAGATCATATAACTTTTTCTCAAATGGTGTATTTCCTAATTTTCAGTAAAGAAGAAACTTGAGAAGAAACTCTCCTTACAGTGATGGACTTGAGTTGTAAAACATGAGATTTGTTCATCTGTCCTAATACACGTGAAATCAAGCGAAGATCAGTGGATACAGAAAAGAGACCATTGTGTATTAAAACTGTAGGCTTCAGGCATACGTCCTGTGCTATCAGATGCAACCACGTAACAAAGTATATGAACCACTTTCTGTTTTCCTGTTGTTTATTGAATTAAGTACCAAATAAGAATAGACCTAAAGACAGTACATATCTTCAGTTTCTTATTTATTTTAAATATCTTCAATATTTAAAACCATACCCATTTTTCATGATGATAGAAGTTATAAATTTAAAAAATATTCCTTCACAATAATGGATGCTGGTTATGGCAACGAAGGTCAGAGGTTATCCAGTGAAGACTATCTTTAAATAAAGGATAGCAAAATTTGAAAGGATTTACAACTTAGAAAATAGGAGATCCTTATAAATCTTTATGCTGTGCAACCATTTATACCGAATGAGAAGTGCAGTGGGGGTATGTAAAAATTAGTACAATGTGAATTGGTAGCTCCCTTTTACCCTCTGACAGCCCAAGTCAGGTGGTCTCCAACTCAATTGAAACGAACCACGTTTAGATACATTCCTTTTGTTTAAAACTGAAAGAATAAATCCACTTTGTGTGCATGTGTGCATCATGTATACCATTTAGTACCACAGTGTACAAGAAGTCCGGAACTTAGTGCAATTAAAATACAGTGAGATAATTGCTTGGAAGTATAAATATTCACAGGTATCTAAAATACAGAAAAATATAAGTATGGAATCATGTAAGCATTATGCTTATATTAGCAACTATCCCAAATGATATAAGAGAATCAATAGTTGCCTACTATTAGGAAGAAATTTTCCTTCCAGGACGATGAGTTTGTGATTGTCCAACTTGGGTTACTTTCTGTTCCTACCAGAGAAAGAATTGCTTTTGATTGTTACCACCAAAAGGAAAATCAGCATTTGGTTGGATTGCACTTAGCAAAGTCTCTAGCTTTACATTACTTCTAGCCATATTTTATAAGCTTCTAAGTAACAACTCCTTGGACGGCCTGGTAAGGGCCACTTAAAAGACCTTCACTGGACAAAAGCCCTTTCCACCACTCTTCCAGTGTATGGGTTAGGGAGGTCACAGTGGGGGCAAATTTAAGATGGCTGCAATTTACTCCTATTCTAAAGTCCCTTTATGTTACTAAAGTGATGTAAATGTTTAAGTGAGAAGCACGTTTAAAATTACCAAATGAAAGGGGCTAATCTCCAAAAGCTCCCAGCCCGATTTTTGTTGGTGGGGAGAAGTTTTTAAGCTGCCATAACTGAAAGGCAGAAATTGTCCTCAGCAAGAACCGATTTCTAGTGCCACAAAGGTCTACAGAAGAAATCTACTAAAATCCCTTGTTGAGCTTCACCCTTTTCTCTCCCATCCGCTGAAAACTGGTTAATATATTACACAGTCTAAGAAATTTTATTCCTCCTAACAGGATTTAAACTCTTTACTTTTATAAAATATTAAGAACAGGGTATGTTATGAACTATTAAGCAAAATACATTAATATTTCAGGATAATATATGTGAAAGGAAATTAATCAGAACAATGCTTGAGCGGAATCAGAACCAAACGAGAAAATCTTCACGCGGATGTGCTCCCACTGACCACGACCATCACAATGACATGTCTCCTGCCCTCCTTTCCACCCACGAATCCATCAACCCAGACACACACATCTGTCAACGTGGGAACAGAAGTTCAACTCCCTGGCTGGTTTTAATGCGACTGCGATGGCTCTACAGCAAGCTGAGGATATGGCCTTTAATAATCTGGGGGCATGCATGTGCTCTAAGATGAGGATGAGAGAAGGCCCCTCTCATAGGGGTTATCTGGTGATGGTAAAGTGAATTAATCAAAGCCAAATGAGGAAAGGGGGCTAAGATATGAAATATTAAAATGCACAGACCAGCTTTGTGCACAGTTTTTAGCCACGAAGTAGCAGGAGTGAAAAGACACTGTTCAACAGCAGCTTTTAGATAGGAACTTCAGTATAAAAATATTAGTGACATTAAACTAATTTGAAAAATTATAGCAGTTGTAGATAGTGACATTTCATAAAACAAGGAAAATACTGTATTTTACCCTTTTCATGTAATTAAGGACTGCTAAAAATCTCTTTGAAGTCCATTTCTGACGCCTATTGTTGATACAAGCTTAACAATTGGGAAGAAAAAAGAAGAAATCTAAGGAATGTACTTAAGGAATGTTTGCATTTTGCTTGTCCTTTACTATTTAAAGTTCTGAAGCTGCTCTTGTTAACTTGGGCCCCCATTCAGCAAAGCACTTAATCACATGCTGAAATTTCATTGATTTCAGTGGAACATAGGCTTTGGCTTAAGTGCTTCAATGAATTATATATTACTCTTCACTTTCCCTTACTTCTTTATGAAATTAATAGAACTACAGAGAGTGATGTTTTTTCAGTATAAGGTAAACTGTTGGGTTTTAGACAAGTGACATAATACCTAACTGGAAATCTCATTACCATTTAACTAAAACAATTGATAAACTCTAATTACACATAATAATGATATGAATTGCAGTAATAATAAAACTTTATTTTCCCAAATAGTTTTCAAAAAGGAAGGATGGAACCACAAAGCATCAATGTTGCTAGGACTCCGTGTGATCTATGCCGATATAAGAATAGCGTAAGTAATTTTTCTCCCTTAAAATAATGATATTTTCCATCCAGATACGTTACAAATCAGTGCAGAATTTATATGTAGCGTAGTAAAAGAAAAGTTATATGCTATTTTTGATGAGGTATCATAACAAATACTCATTCTTGTTACATTTTGACAAAATGCAAAGAAACTGATCTGCACACATGCATTTGTATTAGTTGCCATTCATAATTGTACTGTATTTTTGAATGCTATTAATTCATCTACAGTTACTCACCAATTCTCTGTTGATTAAGGAGTCCCTAAATTTTAAAAGCTCTAAAGTGCCTTTAAAGTGCATCTACCCAGATGTATAGCAGAGGAGGATGAGGAGTGAACGGAAGGATTTCAATCTCTGGCAGGATTTTAACTTCTAGTTTCAACATTCTGTCACATTTTGGGTGAAGAATGAGTGAAGCATTGTTCTTCCTGGAAGAGCTGAATCCTTGTCTCATCCTCATCTGCCCTGCTTAACTTAATTTCTGTTGTTGCTGTTGTTGTTGTTATTATTATTTTATTACCTTTCCTCCTTTCAAAACCTATTCTGTTTCAGGGGTGCCCAGACTGCCCCTGGGTCTCATTTCCCATGCCATCTTTCCTTGTCCTGTGGTCAAAAAGATGTTGCCAGTGAACCCTGATAGTAAGGAATTCTGTAACTTAAGGAACAGGTGTGAACTGCACCTCCACAAGGAAGAAGGTTTGTTAGCACAGATGAGGGTAAACCCACTGGAGGGGAAATAAAAACAAGGATCATAGTTCAGTCTATATAATACATGGTCAGATTTAATCAGCATCGTTTCTCAAAAAAAAAAAAAAAAAAGAGTCACTTTGAGCAAATTTGTAAGGTGGTACACATGAACATTTTATTTCCAAAAGTTTTATTACAAGAGCTTGTAGGAAAAGAAGCAAAGAATTGTCACAGATCAAAACTGTGGGTCAGAAACAGAAAGTAAAGAGTGAGGTGAAATAGCCAGCTTCTGTCATGGAAACGGTTACCAGCAAAGCATCTCAGTGTTCCATAGGAAGTTACATACTGTTTCATTAAGGATTTGGAAAGAAAATGAAAAGCAAGTAGAAAAATCTGCAGGTGACATTTTTTCCCTACTACGTATTAAGAGGTCTGTGGAAATGTAGGAATCACTGGAGCCCGGAGATAGAGGTTAAGAAAGAAATTTAATACTTGCATGGATAAAAAGAAAAACTAGTCATAATGACGGTTTCAGTCACAAGGACTATATGAAGCAGTATGTGAAATGTTAGCTTTAGAACTGTTTTGCTTCTTAAGAAAAATATTTACGAGGTAAGTTGAGACACAAGTATTATTTTAGATGATTTTCCTCTGTGCTTTTTTGTAGTGTTAAAAGCAATACACAGCACAGGAAGTTATAAAGGATGATGTTTAATACCAGTCTAATGAAACAAAAAATGTTTTCACTATGACCCCACATAAAAATTTTCAGTACAGAGTTCTTTTAATCCAGTTCAGTTCCTTGATCTCATTTTTCACACAGCTCTACCAGCAGTTGTGCCAGCACAACAGAAGGGATGACACAGGGTGGGAACAGCAGCTGGGGGGAGCAGGGAAGAAGGGGTCAGAACTGTACAAACTAAGCTTGCTACTAAAGAAACGTGCCCATTACCAACATCAACGCATACAGGTAGTGTTGCTCCCCTTTACTAGAACTGCTTATAGAAATACAGCTAAATGGGACAATTTACAGCTGCAAACCCACGTCTAAATTAGTGAAAGTAAGTTACTAGCTGAAATTTTATTTTTTAATATATTCTATAAACACACATACACAAAGTTGATTAGAAGAGATTACCAGCATGAAAATCCTCTTACCAGTATTAGTCAACAGAGTAAATGAGGTTCAGCTTTGAGCAAAAGACACACCTCTTGAAGAAGGAGGAGACAGGGAACTGAGAACACTGTCATCTTCAGGGATAGATTCAACAGCTGACAATGATTTGTAATACTCATCCTCTCCATCTAGCACTTTGATTTGGCTTGAAAGAAAAAAAACAACATTTATTAAGTTAAAAAATTAATTCTGTCAATATCTTCAGAAATAGAAACTCTTCTGTGGATGTGAAAATGAAGAGTGCTAATACAGAAAGATAGAAAAAAAGATGGGATGATTTGATGAGAAAGATAGAGCTTTTTTACATACTTTTTCTTTGCTATTACTTTTTTATGATTATACTCTGAATGGTTCTGAGGATCAGTGAAATGCAGGTTTGAGTGTAGAGAACGATAGACCAACTATTTGCATCAAACAGGCATTTCATTTGATGTGACTTTTTTGTCTGTATATGTGTCCCAAGTAGGGTATGATTTTGATAACGTATTTTAGCTGATGGTTTGCTGTGAATACAAACCAAAGAGCACGTCACCAATTTTTGGGGAAAGCCCTGTTAATGTCAAGGGGCTTTCATGTTCCTGTGATGTATGATGAGCACTACAGTCCCATGTTTGTGTTTTATTCCCTGAACAGCAATGAAGACTTTTCTAAACTAGAGCAGAGAGATAAAATAAACCAAATCTTGTATACCTGTGCAAATTTTGGGCTTTAACCTTGACTCAAATACCTCTGATTCATATAGTTATATTCAGTGGATTAATTAAAAACAGAGGACATAAAACAGAAGTTGTTGTATATTTTTGGAGTAGATGCATTTGCAAGACAAAGCATCCATTAGTTCTCTCTGGTCCATGTGACCAGTCAATGAAATATTTTGACAACTATTTAATAGCCAGCCTGGCTTCTGTAGGTTGTTTTCAGTGACTTCTACCTATCACCAGGCCATAACTGTTCATGTGACAATGAGAACTGACTCAGTTCAACAGAGAAGGAGCAAGTGTCTTTTGGGCTCAGTGGTCTCTGTCAGTTCTTAAAATGTGCTCCCTCTGGGGGGCTGAAGCCTGTTATGAGAGTGCGGCTGCAAAGCTGGCATGGCTTCTGTCCGTGTTCTAGGTTGGAGAGCTTTGGTTTCAACACCATTCACCTGGCACCTTTCCCTAGTGCTAATGCCCTTAAAAACATGAAGAAAGCCATTTTTTTTGGTGGTAGGAATACTCAGAGAGAGATGGGGAGCACATTTTGTCAGAATCCGTTCTAGTGTCTGCAGACAGCAGTACATGCAAGTTTTACATTTGCTTCCTCAGAAAATGTCCAATGTCAATGCACAGAAATATGTTAACTGTTTATTTTTAGAAACCTCTCTAGAAAGTTTTGCATATTCTGTAATATCACAAAGGACTTCTTCTGTTTACAGTTGCTTAGAACTAAGAAGATAGATATTTACCCAAGTTTTCTTGGCTTCCTCTTGCTCCCTTGATATTCTAGAGTTCCCTGTGGAGAGGGCCAAGAACACACAGTCAAAGCAAAGCAGCAAGTCGTTAATTTTTAATTCAAAGTGATTTTGTGTTGAATGCAAGCAGATGCTGATAATATCAGAAGTCACAGCATAATTTTTTTGATCAAAGGGCTCAAGTGAGCCTGATGAAGCATGCATCTTGCTCGTCTTTGATAAACCACATCAATTATTCACCGTGAAGGCAGACATCCTGACATGAAAGCAACAGATAAAGAGCATAAGCACATGTTCAAGACGAGAGCAGAAGAACGTGGGGGTGGGGCTGGAGGGGCTGAAACAGGTATTAATAACAGAATTATTAACTGGAAACAAAGCCAGTAAAACAGCTTTATTGCCACTTTGAACTCACATTTAACTGGTTATAGTACATGTTGTCCTCAGGGCTATTCAGCATTTTGGGCTGCTGACATCGTCGACGAGGTGTTCTCAGCTTCTGTTCAAGACAGTTTTCTGAACCTACAATAAGATAACACAATTTAGTTTTAAGCTGTGCCAGGTGCTGTGAATGTCTTAGCGTATTTTAGTCCGTAAACAGTCTTTTCTTCTGTCCTATTTGGTCCCGGATTTATTAGTAAGCCTGTCCTATCCAAAGTAAGAACACAGAGACTTGGGGAGCTTTGTTTTCTCTTTTGAAACTTAGTTCAAACACAGGTTTTTAAGCAGAACTTCATTTTTACTTTTATAACAGTTTTTATTTTTCCACATATCTGTATCACACAGCTCCTTATTCCTTTCACACCTTATCTTAGTATCTTCTGTTATCTAAGCAGGAAATGAGGTATATTGTGACTAGCTAGGGATATTATCATTCAGCAGCAGCAAACCCGTTTTTCTACAGTAGACAGTAATAAAACCTTTTGACTGACGAGACTTAGTCTATTATCATCTTTTTTATTATATAAAAAGGCTACCTTTTTGACATGGCTCTCTATTTAATCCGAGTAATAGGACTGGTTTGGAGTTATGCTTTCTTAATATAATTTGTGATGTGCTGTAAAGTAACAGTTGCTTAGAGTCATCTGGAAAGCAGAGTTTGAAGATGAAGGAAATATTTCAGAAGGGGTGGACTCTAAAAAAGAACTTAGTCATTTTATTCCTTTTTTTTTTTTTTTTTTTTTTGTATTAAGGAAAATAGACATTGTGGTGTGTTGTACTCTATTTTACCAGGCATTTTCTGTAGCACATCCTCTAGATTACCAGGACAACTATTTTCAGGATAAATCAGAACCACTAGGTTACTAAAAGACACTGTTGGGGGAAAGGTAAGGTAATTTATTTTTCAAATAATTCTCCCAATGCCTTTGACTTTTCTGTTATCTCCCTGATAAAAATTATTTTAGTGACAGTATGAACAAAAACAGCTTTTGGTGGCACTGAAGGAAAAATACACATCTTATCACATTTGCATTCCATACTGCACAGGAAACTTACTCCAATGCAAAAGACCAGCACAAAGATCAAGTAGCACATGAGTTCCTTTAAACACTTCAAAACCAAATCCAATATGGTTTGTGTGGATGCAGGGCTCCAACCTTACAAATCATATGTAATATCTGGCTTTAAGGAGCAGGAAATATTACAAATATTACAGTTTAAAACCATCGTACTTCCCTGCAGCTACTGAGGGGGGTAGAGGAGGTGGTTGAACTTCAGCATTTTCAGCCAAATGACTGACTGGGAGTCAGTCTGGGAGTTTTTCTCTCTTTCACTGTCTTTGTCCCTCTCAACAGTAAAATCTGAATTATATTAGTTTCCTCTGAGTGTGGGACTGCAGTGCCTGTGTGGGAGGGGAGCACTTGTTTCATGCCAACCAACATGTTCCCTCACAACACCTGGGAAAGGTGGTGGGTTAAATGGCCAAAAAACAGACTGCAGAGCTGGGTCTAAAATTCCAAAACAATTTTATAGAGAAACGTTATATTTTTCCAGTAATACAAAATAACTTTTAAATAATATGCTCCTGCTGCTTACTAATTTAACACCCAAAGCTTTAATGTTTTATACTTTCAAGTTCAGTAAACATTTATAGTTTTGCTAAAGGGGTTATGACAGCTGAGGCTGAACCTTTGTTGCTTACCTGTATTGTATATAACCAGACAAGGCAGAAGCTGTTCCAGAAAATACTTCTGGGGAAATTGGGTGCCCAAGCAATATCTGTGTCTTTAGAATTTTTTCTCTAATATTTAATTAGGATGTAGGTGCACTTTTGTTCTCTCTGAAGTCTCTGGAAGTTTTGTGGAAGACCTGCCCTAGCTATATTCTACTCTCTCTCTGTTTGCTCTGAAAGTTACTCAAATTGATCTTATAGCTTTCTGTGTCAGGACAGCAGGGTCTGCAATTTTTGCAAGCAGTGTTTTCAGTTGAAAGGCCATATGAGTTCCTTTTTACAGCAATGTAGTCCTCCAATACTTCTCCACAAACAATTCTTTTCTTCCAGCAAGAGGCTGGTATGAATAAAGACTCAGGTCCTTGCAGGTCTGCATAATTTCACACACCTCTCCGCAGCTTGCCAGAAGTAAAATCACAGCACACAAATATTTTGAGATTTTTAAACAGTACAATAATATGATGAGGTATTGCTTTTTAATTTCCCCCAAATGCTGTTGTGGCCTTCATGTTATTTTTTCAAAACACCTATATGTATAGTCTTTGTTTCACAAATGTCTTTTATTCGTTAGGATTCTGAGACCCTAATATTTTGCTCTAGCTTTTTATCTTGACACTTAATTATTTCTGGGCATTGTATGGGTGGTCTGCAGCTTGTGTCCTCCAAAGGAAATACCCTTTCAATGGGCCCATTTGTCTTAGTGTTTAGTAGCATACTACATGAACAGTACAAAATCTGTTAACATTTATCATAAACTGCCATATCTGGAGAAAACGGCATTAACATGTGCTCAACACTCAGCAGTTGAATAGGCATTTTGAATAGGCATTTTAAATGCTGTTCTAAAATATTTTGCTCTGACGACAAATTTAAAGCCACCAATAAGAAAAAAGTCACTTGTCATATTAATAGCAATAACAGCAGCCCCAGTATCATTAACAGAGTACAGTCTACACTGCACCCAAATCATGGCAAGTGCCTCTGGCATGTCCAAGCTCCTGAGTTTGCTACAAATTTAGAGACCAGATGAGTGAGCACGTGCACTTCCTTCAGGTTGTTCTTTAGCATAATTTTTTTAAGTAAGAGGTCTGCCCTGCTTTGGTCTGGAAGAAAACATTTCCTTGAAACACTAAGCACGGAAGTTCCTTAGGTTACAGTTTCTTTGTTGGTAAATTCCTTACTGCAGTGCAGAAATAACACCGAGTAGGCATAATGCCTTCTGCCAAGTACACTGTGTCAGCTGATCTAGCAACTGTAGGGTAGCTGAGGTTCTGGGCATCCTCTTCCTTTCCCCACTCGAGCCCAGAGAGGCTGATACACATGGGTGAGCAGGTTCACCATGGATGCTTCCCTAAAGCTACCACAAAATTGATGTTGCTTACAGTGAAGGGAATTGGGAGCTGGCAAATGGGTAAATCTGTTGGAGTTTCAAGTATTTATAAGTAAACAAACTGATGGTGTTTTCATTTACTCCTCTATTACCACTATTGGCTATCCTTTTTATTTCTCTGATATGTAAGAGCCCAGTCCCAATCCCAAGACCTTGCAGTGCTCAGATAGATTAAAAAGACTGTGTGTTTTCAACTAAATGCAAAATCAAACATTCCAGTTACATTTTTAAGAACTGGGAATTGCACAGTTGGAAAGCAGTGTCTCCAGGAGAGACTTGGGAATCACCATGGGTATTCAGCTGAATATGAAGTAGGCTGGGTGCAAAGCAGAAGCCTATGCAGTAGAAATAGAAAAGCAGTTTTATCGTTGAGTGCAGAATTATCTTAAAGTGGGTGCTGTAAACTGTAGAATATTTTGAGAACAAGGACAATCTGAAATCTGGAAAACCTGCTGTATGGTGAGAAATTTAAGAAGACTGTTCTATTTAATTTTTCTCAAAAGAAGGTTAAGAGGTGGTTTGAAGCAGGTCTAAACCTTGGTATAGAAAGTGGAGGGTTTCTCACCTTCGGAAAAAAAATCTGAACTGTCCAATGGGCAGAAGTGGCGAAAATTTCAGACCAGAAATACAGCACATAGTGAAAGCAATCAGTCAGGAGAAAAGAAAATCTAGTTGTATGATGGAAGCTCAGGTTGAGATCGGAAGCTTTTATAAAAGGTATGTTTTGACTCAAGCTAAGATTAAAAACTATTCAAGATACGACACAGATCACTTCTAGCTTAATATGAATTCATTTCTGTAATGTGATCTTTATCATGAGTCTCAGTCTGCAGAAGATTTTGTATTGATCTTTTGATTTCTGGGATATACTTTCACCTCTGAACAGCCAGGTGATTCCTCTTTGCTTTCTTATGGCTGAAATGGAAATATTTTTCTTCCATTAGCCATCACATCTATCATACTGGCACTTTTTATGACATCTCTTGGCTTGGAGATGATTATGCCATATCTTATTCAGATTATTTTTCTGTTTAAAAATCCATCCTTTCCATAAGCTCCACAGGACTCTTTCAGAGATGCACAAACAGTAACATTTAATGAAGGACTTCAAAATGCTCTTTAGCACTGACACAAGGACTTTTGCATCTAGGATTTGGGCCCTGACCAGTACTTTCAAAACAGTATCTGCAAAAAGGTATCTTTTTAATGACTTCCCATGAGGCAGATGACTTCACTTGATATTCAGTCAAGATCTCATCTTAGATGTCCTGTTTGTCCTGCTTATCTTGGTATTGAAAACTTGGGGACCAGGCACTGGACACACTTTTCAGAGGAAGAGAATCATCAGATGTTGCTCTCTGAAATGAAGCTAGGGTCTTTATAAACTGTTCATGATTAAACTCTTGCTTCAAAATTCCCCTGATGCTGATAACCTCACCAAACACTGCTAAGTTTTCCTATACACACAAATCTGCAGAGAAAATGGTGATGAGGCGGCTACAACCGCATTTGGAACTTGTAAAATCTACTGATGCGAGTCGGATTGCTTTAAGCCTGGTGCAGCACAGAGGTGGTTCTAAGCTCTGGATGGCATCTCAGTTATAGCAAGGAATGCAGAAAAAGGATCTTTGCCAAGGTGTCAGTGCCACACAGCAGACTGTGTCACCGACTCCCTTGCAGAAGGGACTCCATCCACTACAACACATATCGAAGGGTGGAGATGAACACCCTCATTTTCCTTCTGAAGCCATTTACCCCTAGCAGGTTTGGAAGGGGCTAAGCCTTGTTTCTTTTTCTGTTATAGGTGAACACAAACTTAATATCACAGGAAGGGTAGTCCTTCTCTAATTACTCAGATGGGAAGATTGAGAGTACAAGAAGGGGCAGCCTGCTAAAGCAAAGGTAATGGGGCCATTTAGGGGATCATATATATTATTAACAGAGTAAGCAAATAAAGTAGATAAATCAGTATGACCAAGAAAAATAGTAAGCATGTGGCTGATTTCCAATCTATAATATCAGATGAAACATGAAAGTGCAACCCTTAATTATAAGCAAATATTAGCACAGACTCATGGGATCTCATCATAACATCTCAAGGTCTACATTCATGAAAATTTAAGCAATGTTTAAAATCATGTTAATTTGTTCTTTGTTTGTTTCTTTTCCTGCCAGTCTAATTTATTCCAAAAGACTTTGGTTCTCAAGCCTGGATATATTGATCATGCCTATGTAAAGCATTGTTATAGCCTGGGGAGAAGACTTTTGTGGAAAAACTTGTCTTTGTTCTCCTTTGATAATTTATATGTATTTTGATGTTTTCAAGCTTTTCCAGTTTTGAATCATTTTTCAAGGCAGCAAGTTAACTTCACTTTTTCTCTTGAAGTCTTAGGCAAATGCAGAAATGACCTCACAGACAATGATAATATACATCCTCCTCCTGGACTGGATGCTAAGTGGATAATTACGTGCAGCATGTGGATTTCAAGGAACAGCTACATTTTCTTCTGTGCCATACAAGTCTGTTCAAGCAGAGGACTCAAGGGGCAAGTGATTCTGGTCCCACTCATGTAAGTGTTAAACGGGAGTGACTGAACGTCACTTATGCAGTAAAAAATGCTGTAAATGAGCTAGCCTGTATGATTTTAATTATTTCAGCTTTATTTTAAAAAAGGAGAGATTTACAAAGGGCATATAATGGTGTTTGGCCATGAGAGTTCATGCAAACATATTTTCCTCCCTTTCTCATTCCCACGATTCTCCACCATTTGCACAAATTTGCATCACACCATAACTGCAAAATGGGAGTAAAATGAAAAACTTGCCTGAGAAGCAGAGTGGATACTCAGGCAGTTAGCCCCCACTGAGGTCCTGCTGTGCCTGCCTGCCTGCCACACTCAAGCCAGTTAACGCCAAACTGTTTTGCACATCCCCGTACTAAACTGCGGTCAGTGTGACTTTAGTATGAGCACACATTAAAAGACACCAGGCCCACATCACGGGGTATTTGTCCACTGCCTGTTAAATGTTACCAGCTATAAATGCATCAGAAACAAGGACAAGATAACAGGTCTACTAGGCTTCCCAGTACAAGTACTGTAGAACAATCTGTAGCTTCATTTAGAATGATTTATTACTATTAGCTTCAATTGGGAATATGTTATCAGGTCTATGATGTATACTATACCTTTAATTATATTACAGTATTTCTGCAAAAATGTTGGAGGCTGTTAGAAAATAAGCACACTGTCTCTGAAAGATTTTAACCTCAGTACAGGCAAAATCACACCAAGAGACAGCAACATAGGGTAGGAGAGAATAAAGAACAAGACTACGTGGTGATGTAAGTAATGAGGTATGTCTCTAACATCTTCTTTTCCCTTCTGAGGTTAATGAGCGGGGAAGGAGAAGAGTACAGAAAAGGGAAATGGACAGGAAAAGGACAAAAAATGAAACAATCAAGTAAGATACTGAGAAACTAAGGAAGATAAGAAAAGAGAGTAAAGAACCATTAATGGTGAAACAGTAGATTCCACGTTCTGGCATCAGAGGATTTGATTAATCTAGTAACATCAGAAGCCTGGAGGCATATTGACATATTTAATATTATTAACAGTTGTAATTCTCTCCAGGATACCTCATGCTAACCTAGCAGTACCTTCAGAGCTCTGCAAATGTGCAATAGGGCTATTCATTCTGTTGGTACAATGAGATATAGTATGATGAGAACCATTCTTGCCACCAAATTCCCACAGTCTCTTCCTCTACAGAAGTGTGTCCAGGAATATTTATAGGGGCTGGTGCTCTTCATGCTGCTAGTGACAAGCAAGCACGGAAAGAACAATAAAACAGATCTCTTTTGAGGAGTTACAAGGCCTCAGCCCTTGCTGACTCTCACAAAATACTTACTAGAGCTTCACATAAGTGTTGCTAAGGGAAAGGATGTTAACTACTTTAAAAAAAAAAAAAAATCATGCTTAGAAAAAGTGATTAGCCCCTAGCAACTCCTGCAACTCCAGTGTACTCAAAGCTCTTACTTGGATTTGGGAGGTAAGAACAATACGTTGAAATTAATTATTTTCGGTGTCAAGTGCTTTGTAGTCTAAGTCCATAGCTCCAAATGTAATTACCAGCTTCACCAAAAACACAGAATCTGGAGGGGTAAAAAGTCCTATAATAGAAAGATTTAAAATAAAACAAAACCAAGCTTCATGATCACCTCAGATCCCCCACACAACTGTGGTGAACTAGAATTCTGTTTATTCAGTTGGAGTGTGCTCACAGTGCCAAGAGCCATAGACTGCTAGGGAAATTAGTGTAGCCTCTTTGATGTCATGTGCATCCCAGAATCTGTAACACACTGCTAAAACTGTGAGCATAGCCTTTTGTTTATAACCCTAAACAGAACCATTTGAATACACACACTGAAAGAACTTGTAACAGAAGCAATGCATTTTCTTCCACCCAGTGATTCATTACTTACAGCTTCATTTTGGATACTGCAGTTCTATGCAAAGCCATATGCTTTAGATTATAAAGCACACTAAGCAAATCATAAGTTTTTCAAGATGGTATGTAAAGGCTGTTTTTGCATCTGTTTGTTGCCAACGACCCAGATGATACTGTAATTAGAACAACAAATACTTTATGTGAAATCAATCATTTAGCTGTCTCTGAACCTTGAGAGAATAGCTTTTAGATACACTTTGTTGGGAAACAAGATCCGTAAATAGTTAGAATCTTGGCTTTTGTTGTTTTTTCCCCTTCCAACACAATTCTGATCGTTCAGTATTTGTCAGTTCTTTCAGTTTCTATTATGAGTGATTTAACCATAGAGGGAGAAGGCAGAGATTAAACAAAGCATACCAAAGAACTAAACTGTTAGTGATGAACAGGGGTAAGATTCAAACCTGTCAGCAAACAGCATGCTTCTACAAGCACGGTCTGGAAGACATGTCTTCCTATACACCTTGAATATAAACAATTCCTCATACATCCTCCATACCATAACCTCTAATAGTGGGTTCCAGAGGTGTGGCAGGTAGTAAACTAACCAGCCAAAGCCCAAGAGGTTTACACATCTATGACTTTACCTACAGGACAAAAATCATGCCAAGCCATCCTGAATGGCAGAAACCACTTCTGGACAGTGAAGAAAACTTAACTGATGATTATTTTTCTTACCCTCTTGACCCAAGACAGCTGTGAAAGTTGCTTTTTGGTTAAATCTTGTGATCTTTTCAGAACAGACAGTTACTGATGAAACCCAGGAAGTTTCAGGTGTGCTGGAATTACTACACATCACAGCATATTTTGTCATTTTAGAAGACCTGCTTAATCCAATAACCACCAGGTGATAAGAAATAGCTATCTGTATGTGAGGTAAGTGATATCTCTCTTGCTGTTTGAGTGATGCTATATAATCAATACAAGTGAATGAAGAATTTTTCAGGGGAAAAACCTACTGAGAGCAATTAAATACAAAGAGATCAACTTCTGGATTGGGAGATCTGAACCACAAACCATGGTAGGCTGGAGAGTGTTCTAAGCAAATATCTCTGTTTGCCCTACTTTTGTACTATACCCTAGTCTTTTGCTCTTGGTTACTGTGGGAGAGAGGAAATTAGGCTAAACAGACTTGTGCTGGACATGCTTTTTTTTTTTTTTTTGGTGAGGTTGATAACATTCAAATGACCAGGAAAGAAATCCACTTAAAATAAATTCAAGCAAACTAAATCCCGAAGAGACATCTGAACCTGAGGTTAAGGTAACTCCTCACAAGGTGCATATCAGTGTCTTCAAGGCAAAGACCACTTTGAAGTCAACTTAACTGCTTATGGCACAACAGTTGTATTACACTTGCCTTTTTGTTAGCACTGCACCAGATCAGCCTGAGCTTCTGTAAGGCAGAAGTAGAAATCCCATGCAAGGAGGAATACAAAGGAAAGCCAGGCATTCTTCAGTTTTCCTTGACATACCCATTTTCCTTTCTCTGTAAGTATTTGTCTGAGGAAGTAGTCTTGAAGTAGAAACACCGGGACACCTACACAGGCACTGTGCACCCAGAGGCTTGCCATGATGCAAGCTTGTCCCATCAGCCTTATCTCATGTTTGGGACTCACCCTGTTGGTGCACCTTATTTATTTAGTGAAATGAAAGAAAATAGGACTAGAAAGAACATCAAGTGACCGTTTTGTCCTTCCCTGCCTTCCAAAGTAAAACGATATCTTATGTTGGAGGTATGAGAAATTTTCAGAACTGCTCAGAAACAAAAGGTATCAAAAACATCCTCACAAACAGCATCAACAACAGAGCCATCGTTATTACTTCTGCACAATAAGATGACAGCTGTTCCTTCAAAGATGAATTATGATGATGATGTAGTCAATCTGATTGATTAAATAGCTTTGGTAACTTTAAAGTACAAATCCTAAATATCATAACAGTAACATCAATTTTAGAGATGTTCTCCAAAGTACATTTGGACCTGCTAATGCACAAGTTTTTAAACTGCAGATTGTGGACTTCAAGCACTGCATATCATGTGCTAATATGTCTTAGAAAACTCACTGGGCCTTGGCACTGATTAATCTTGTGCATTTTAGCTAATAAAAGCAAAGCATATGGGGAAGAAGATGAAACAAAACCAAAAAGTAAACACTGCGATTAACTTTTAAAAATAAAAAGTCAAAACATTCAGTGCATTAGAGAACAGTAACAAATCACAAATACCTTTCTATTACTGCTTCTCTACAGAGCCAACTACTGAAGCTGCCAAAAATGCATCACACAAATGTGGGGAGTTAGTCTGTGCAATCAAAAGTAGGGCAGGAGGCAATCTGTAAATTCACACTCAGTTAAGATGTGGTTCATAACAGGCCTGTGTTTCAGAGTTGCTGTCCCAGCATACAACCTGGATGCTTTTAAAGATAATCCCTCACCTTCTTCCAAACTGTAATAATAGCATTTTTATCCCATACCCTCAGAGATTAAGCCATTTGATTGACTTTGAATTCTGGACACACAGGAAATTTGTATTAATTTAGCATAATGATGAGGCGCAATAAAGGCTCTGTGGAACCACAACAGCATGGTCTCTAAGGTTTTGTTCGTTACAGAAACACAATTTGCATATCTAAAGGCTTAAAACCATGGGTCCATATTGATACAACTAGTATCTCAAATTTGAGTGTAGCAGATTCAGCATATATTTCAAAGAATAAATGGTAGAAGCCCAAGATAAAACTCTCAGTAGATTTCTTCATTAAGAAAGAAGTTTTTCCTGAATTCAAGGTAGTTGGCAACAGTAACTTTTAAAAGAAATATTAAAGAAAGCTTGACTGAAGCCTGCAAAAATGTCACTAGTTAGATATCTGCTTCCCAGTGTTATTACAGTGATTTGGCCTGACATTTGTAAATTTTGGAAGTAAAGAAGTTACCCTGGCTTCTTAATTGCTACTGGGACTCCTAACAGACCTACAGTTAGTGACAGTTCACAAGTGATCTACAGATCAAACTCAAGCCAGTAAATTCTGAAGGAATATTTTGAGAGAAACTGAAGAAGCATGAGCAAACTGTTCAGTCAATGAGAGAGTTAGAAAAATAAGTAGGACTAAGAAAAAACCTTCAGGCTTTAAAGATGTCTGTATCCTGTGAAAGAGCATCTAGGTTTTTTAACTCCTTCCAAATCCAAATCACAAGCCTTTTATTGACAACCTACAGTATGAATCTCATGGTACAATGTTAGACATGCACATAAATAAGGGGTCATTAGCTCCAGAGGCATAGTTCATTAACTTTCATCCTGAAAAGGTACATGGGAGCTTCCAGTAGTAGCAAAGTCTATTCAGAAAATGTAGAAAAGATGAGAGAGTTCTGCAAAGAATTTCAACACCAGAATTGCAATTCTAATATAGCCACTTGAGGCTATGTATTTCATGATATGTAGCCACAGCATCTACAGAAAGAGTTGGGGGAGTGCAAAGCACATAGAATACGTGTACTTTTCATCCAGTCCTTCCTCAAAACATTCAAAGAAAAATCTGGCAAAGATTTCAGCTCATGGGAGCAGAGGAAGACATACACATATGTGCACATATACAAATAAAGTGAGTTGACTTTCCGGTATCACAGTGACTTGCTTATGCGACAGTATGTTGTTTTGTTCTGAAACCCCCTTTCTTGACAGGGCACAGCTTGCATTAGTACATCAGCTTACTATTATATTCCTCAATGAATACAGTCTTTGTACTTGAGTGTCACCTATTTTAAATTAGTAAATGTTACAGAATTAGTTGGTTTTATTTTTCTCATAAATTCATGGCTAATTTTACTGGTTTTGATGCCATTTTATAATTGACTGGTGATTTCAGGGTTCAAACTGAGGTACTAGGAGTGCTGATTTTTAAACCATTACATTCTGGAAAATCAGGCTCCTTCACGGTATGTCGGTGCAGGTACACTGAATTTCTTGCCACTCCAGAAAATACAGACTAAGTTTCAGAAATTTTTGGGGGTAGTTGATTTGGATGTTTTCCACCTCTTTAACCACTATAGATCCTTGATTTTTTAAAAATCCCTTTCTTACAACTCCATACTAGATGCTTGGCTGGTAATTGAATAATATATCCCTATAGCATAACTTGTCATATAGCAACATCAAATTCTGTTTGTGTCCTGATTCTGTACTTGGGTGTGTGGGTATTGCAGAGCATGCAGAGATGTGAACACTTCATTAGTTACTGTGTACTGATTCTTTGTGTGAATAACCTACGAAGGACCACACAGAGTCACAAGGTGAATTAACTAGGGCATTGCAGGTGTACTTATTGCCACAGAATGCCACTTCTGGTTTATCTGTTTCGGATAGCTGAGACGTATGGCCATATTAACATAACTCTGCTCCATAACATATCCTGCTTCTCAGTAGGACTAATTAGCTTAGGCACGGCACTGCACTCATCCAGCTATACTGCCTCCAGGGTGTGATTCACATCTAGCTTGAGCAGCTTTGCAAAGCGCTGGCATGCACTGAGTCGCTATATCATAAATTTATATTGTGGCTTATTCTATACTAACTTTCCCGTGGAGGCAAAACCTAAAAATCAGTTTTACCGCTGTGAACAGTCATCAGTGTCCTATTGAAGTAATGCTACAATGACGATATCCTGTTCCCAGCAGAAAGGCTCATATCCTGCAAATGGTAACATTTATGCACACTTTCACTACTACAATTAGTTCCTCTGAAGCCAGCCCCAACACTAAGAACATGAATACAAGGCGCAAAAAAAAAAAAAGTAAAGTATCAGAAAACCACATTGATATTAATATGGTTTAGAGAAATATGATTAAAATGGAAATGTATAAAAGAATTTTAAGCTTCTCCCTTTAGAAAGGGCTGTCAATTATTTCAATTATTGAAATAATTGAAATAATGTAAAAGGTTATGGGCAGAAAGAAATACACATTTGTCTTCATTTATAGAAGATATAATAAATTTTAAAAGTCCAACACTCAGTCTGTCTACAGAGTACTTGCATTAGCTCATGAAGCAGTTTTAATTCAGAGCCACACACTTTCTACAAACACACAATAACATGTAGGAGTACTTAAGCTAATCTCTGATGAAAAATTCTTGTGTTAGGTTCTTCAATAAAATAAGCACAAGAATAACTTCTGCTTTCATGGAAAGTATCAATTCCATGTGCAGTCACTCAGCATTGTCTAAATTAAATGAATACGAGACTGGTGGGTGGACAGAGGCAAACAGAATATAATCAGCAAAATTTATATTTTCAAATAATGTACAAAAGACATAAATCACTTCAAAGAGGCCCATAAAATCATAATTTTAGAAAAAATATTTAAATTATAATATAGGAAAAAGCAAAAAACCATGACTTCTGGACCATAAGTTACGGTTCATTGTTTGCTTTCACAAGGTAGAGTGGCAGGAAATTATCTCCCTCCCGTCATGCATTTCATTTTTGATTAGGTGATTTTGCATTATTTGTAACTTCAGAAAGCAGCCACAAAAATATGATGTGCCAAAGATACTTTTTCTTCTCTGAAGAGGCAATTGTCTAGAAGAAAACGAACTACAATAACACCGCATACAGCAAAAAAAGATTTTCATATTTTGCTGCAAACACGCCATCATTCTATGTGAAGTCAATGCGCTATACCGCTGCATAATGATGGGTCATGTGAGGCCTTGGAGGACGGGACCAATATTCTTTAAAATATATGTTATTATTTAATGGTTTATCCCTTTTTATTACTGTCAACCAATAACACTTACTTGTTCAACATAAATGGCTGTTTTTTCATCATTATGTTGACATCGTTTTGTTTAGAACAATCCATGGTACAAAAAGGGAAGGATTATTTACACAGAACCATAAATCTTTATTTTTATTTCTAAAATACTTCATAGAGGTTAACTACACTTATATATCTTTGCATTCTGTGTGTGTCTGCTATTAGGACTTGATCTGGAAAATTTATGCAGAGTAACAAACGACCTTAGCGATCTGGTTTGGTATATAAAGTCTTAGCTTTATGCATTTGTGAATTTATTTTTTGAAGAGAAAGAGGGCCCTAGTTTCAAAATAAAGCCCTGCAGGGTAGAATGCAAGCAGGCAGGCTACGCAGCGGCTGTGTGGCCTGTGGTGAGAAGGTGCCTGTATCACCTGACAGTGCCAGCAAAGGGCTAATATCCTCATTACACTTGTCCTTTCTCATTCCCCCATATATACAGACAGCCAGGCCTAGGACAACAGTCTGAACGTACAGAGAATTTGCAACTTCAGCCTTGTGAGTGATGAATTTCCCAGTCAGCTCTGCTGAAGTGTTAAATTCAGATGTCTAGTGATGACATTCTAAACATCATCATTACTTATTTCACTGGAGCTCAACATACAGGGGGGAAGAGATAGTCAATCATATTGTGAAGAGCTACCTGATATATTACTCCTCTTACACAAGAAACAGCAGTAGCTTGTACACCTGTTCAAGAAAGACTTCCCCCCCCAAACAGTAGCTGTGAACCTGGGCCTGCAGAAAAAAGGCTGAGCCTCTCAGAGCTCATCCTTGTACTGATGGTAGGAGAGGGTTCAAGGGGTCCAAGGAGCTGAGAGCGCACACCCGATTACCCTTTCTAGGTTTATTTGTGGATGATGAAAATAGTCAAAGTAAATGTTTCATGTCCTGTCCTGTATCACACCACCGAAGAGGAGGAAAAGTTTGTACATCATGCAGGACCAAATCCAGTAATCCCATCTTCAACTGCATTTCTCTTATCCTTTTAAAGAAGTTACAGAAAACCTGTGGATAAGAAGCAGTCTGCTGCTGCCAAGTGTAACTAAGATAGCATAGCCATATTTCTAACATCTAGTAAAACCAGAATGATGGCAATTTAACTCAGTATCCACCAGACAAAAATGCTTACTCTCCATACTCAATGGGAATAAAACAATCAATGATATCACAAGAAGTGTCTATGCTTTTTTCCTTTTTTTTTGATGGTATCAAAAAGTCTCCTCTCAATTACTGGCATTTGAACATGAGAAACTATTCAAGTAGCGCACAAAGTCAATAAAATGATCTCACTAGACTTGCCAATGTGTATAATGGGTTTTATCTTTAAAAATAGCCTAGTATTTAGCTGTACAAGCTCCAAATGGCGTTTAATCGGTGAAAATGCTTAAAGATTTAAAGGTGTTCCTACTTCTTGGCCATTAGCATGCCATGCCAGGGTAATTTAAATCTGCTTTCAGTTTTGGGTACTCAAGATCACAGCCCTCTTTATTTCTAAAGGGGAGGAATTTCCACTTATGTGGAAGAGAAGCGTCCCAGTAAAAACTGTAAAGCACAGCCATTAATGGGCTGTCTTCAGGAAGTGCCATGACTAGACATCTCTAACTGCACTTGAGTTAGAAGTTAGGCTTTTTTAAAATTCAATTATTTCTTTACTAATACTGGAATTTTAGGGCAACAGAAACTTTTTTTGTGAATTCAGGTCATATTAGCTAACAGTTTCAGCTGAAATAACATGAAAAAACTTCAGAGATGTTGAAACAATTCATTCTGGCATCTCAGAAACAAAACATTTTGATTTTGTCACAAGGGGACTCCTTTTCCAAAACAGAGGAGGTAGTGCTGCCACCCCTGATATCCAAAAACTCAGTGATTAGGACATGTTCTTAGGTTGTGAAAGATGTAGCTTCAAACACCTCCTTTAACTGATTTGGTACAGGGACTTGAACCCAAACATCATGCTTCTCAGGAGAGTAACCTAACTGCTGGGCTAGAAAATATTCTTAGGTAGGTTTCTCCCAGCCTCATTTGTTGAAAGTGTCCCACTTTGCATAAAGTAGTTAAATATTCATTGAAACAGAGATTGAAAGCCAGGTGCTGGCCCCCTTTTCCTCTGACTGCTCAAATTACCAGGATCTTAAGTCATTCACATGCTCTCTGTTTCTGTGGCCTACTTACTATTTAATGTACATTCCACTGATGGGAGAAAGGGGAGAAGGAGAAAATGCTTTCTTCTCTGAACTTCTGTGTCTGCCTTGGGCATAGCCCAGGCTGGTGGAAATATGGGTTGGTGAAAAGTTTTGAGCCTCACCTTTGGAAGGGCAGTAGTATGGAAGGTAAGAAATTATCACTTTCCAACATGTAGAGTAGTTAAAAATAAAGTAGCTTAATGACAAGAAATAGTATTATTTAAAGGAAAAAGAAGTGAGACATCTGCATCTATTTGTATCCAGTGTTTATCCCTATTGGTACAATTAATAACAGCCATGCATAAATCACACGAAGTTCATTAAATCCACTGGCTCAGGCTGCTGACTAATTGGTAAATACACACTCGATAAAAATGTAAAAATGTATGCCAACTCCACATTTTAAAACTGGTTTCCAGTTAAGACGTCTCTGCTTCCCAGTTGCTTTTCCAATGCCTACAACAGTGGCAAAAGATCTTAGACCCCAGAGCAGGAAAGCAAAAGGCAGCTCTGTTGAGCTCACAGAGACTAAGGAGTTAGCTATCCTGTGTGTAGGGCGATTTTCTAATGTACCTGTGAATCTAAGGTCTGCTGATGCCAGCTGTGCACATTTCAGTAGGCTCCTTCAGGCACTTCAACTCTTTACAAATGCGGCCTTTAGCACCAGTTTCTGCCACGTTGCCTTCAGCTAGAGAGACGTGAAGGTATTGTTGCTCAGGGAAACTTTGATTGAGCTGAATCTGGCAATTCTGATAAATTAAAGGTCTGGAAGCTATGCAGGCCAACGCAGAGAGACAGACTGACACTGTCAGAATTAGACACAAATAATACTAATTATGAAAAACACAACAAGTGTGAGAGTGGCTGAGGCTGGAGCCATCTACACCAACACCTCCCCTAAAAGTCACACAAGACCCCTCTCTACTCATTTGGATGGGGTGAAGCCTCTGTACTCCCCAGCCCAGCACATCCTTCTTTTCAGAAGAGGCTGGCACCCAGCCAGCCACAGATTTTTACAGATAGGGAGATCAGCAAAGGACTTTAATACTTTTAACAAATCCATGGAGAGCCTTGTCTGAGGGGTCTCTTTTTGACACTATTACTGATGGCTCTGATTGCGAAGGGCCTTCCTGACATCAAACAATCCCAGATACAGAGAGGTCTTGGGAGCTAGCCTAGCGCTTTGCCTGGGCCTGACCTCAAGTTTTCTGTATTTACATTTTTTCCAAAACATGATTTGGAACAGATGTCACTGGACACCAGTGCTCTTCTCCAGGAGTGGAGCAGAAAATCACAGCATCAGAGGGAGATATAGGGCAGCTCAATTTACATTACATGAGGTTGCTGATCTGCATAGCAAGGAGAGGGCAGATGCCACCCATCTCCATTTTTAGTTTGATTAGATTCACATTCAAACATCGGTGCTGTTTCCCTCTATTAAGGCTTATACAAAATGCTTATTTTGATTGTGAACAGCCTGACAACTAAGTGGGGTATTTCGGGTTAGCGATGGTTTAGGACCATTTCTGCTTGTACTCTCTATTTCTGCCATTGACTTTGACAGTGCAGGAACAACATACTCAGAGCACTTGCCTGAAACCACACTTATGGTGTGCATGTCTGAAACAAAGGATGAAATAACGTTGACAAACAGTATTACGAAATTGATATAGATTTAATAGTGGCTTAATGAGAGAAATGGGAATATGAAACTCTCTTCTTCTCTAGACAATGTGTGGTGAAATAAGCTGTCTGCAATGGAGGCAAAAAGCTCAAAAAGAAACATTTGGAAACAATACAATGACATATGGTCCCATATGTTGAATCTATAATGTTTCCTAATTCCTTCAGGGTAAAATTCACCCTTCTCCTGAACAAATTCCAAGTAACTGGGATTTGCCTCTGGGGACTGAAGGAAGGAGTAAAATCTGCCCTCTTTACACAGACAGGAGACATGGCTATGAAGCAGCTTGTCTGCAGTTGCCATTTCAACCCTGGACTGGAGCAGCACTCGTAACGTTTTTTGATACTTCTCTGCGTATTTATATGTGCTGATCCACAGGCTCATCCTCATCTCTTCTCCCTGGTCAAGTCTGCTCAGGGAATGCTTTCCCAGTAGGGTGCTCCACGGCAAAGAGGATATGCGCTCAGCTTTCTGAATCATGATAGGACAGCAGAATAGCTAGGGTTGCTTTAAAAGTTCCATATACAGACAGCTGCACGTTGGTGCTGATAAGGCATGCCCAGGGCTCCAGGACAACTACAATCTACAGTAGTTTTAGGTCATGCCTTTACAGCCTTTAGTTTTTTGAGATACATGATTTCCACTCATTATTCCTGGTCATATGCAGTTCACTAATCCCGGGACGAGGGACTGGGAGAGGAAAAGGCTGCAAAATCTCACAACATCACAAACCTTATTCTTAGACTCCTTATTGTTTGGATGTTCCAAACTTCAGATGCTCCAAAGGTGACGTATGCTACTATTTGCCTGGTCATTAAAGTGCACCTCAATGGCCATTTTATAGGTCATTTAATCTGTTTTTTTAATTTTCTTATTTGTCACCATCTCTAGTCCGTTTCAGGAGCCAGTAATTAGCCATGTTCATTGATCTAATTTTTTTGCATTGAAATTATACGTTACTAAAAAGTTATGTATTTGGAATTGTGTTCATATTATCTTAAATTTGTGTTAAATACCATGCTCTCATCAGCCATGATGTCTTCCATCATATGAAGAAGCACTTTTGCATTTTGAAAATGAAAATATCTCTACAGCCAGCTAGGCCTATCTTTACACATTCAGCCAAATCCAGCAGACTATGTCCTCTGCTGCTGATTCTCCTCCTTCTATTTTGACTAGATCATGCAACTGAGCAGGCTGCTATATAATTCGGAATTAAAAAAAAAAAAAAAGATGATTTCATATTTTACCCAGATGTGTTGCAGTAACAGGAATGACCTATGGACATGGGAGGGAGGAACACTGCAGTGACTCACACCCCCCCTGGAAAAAATCTGGTTAGATGATGTCTAGATTCTTCAGCTCAGCTGAAGTTCGTCAACAGGAAGGAGGACTCAAAAGGTATGTTCATGAAGAGAACATACCTTATCATCAGAGAAAGATAAAAATGTAGCAGATATGAAATAAGATTAATCAACTCACTAAAAATGTTCATTTAGCAGAAATCCTGCTGTGAAATGGGAATAAATGCAGAAAAGCCTTTGTCCTCAATTTGGTAGGTTGAGGGAACTAAGGCAACATGCCAAAAATCAACCCCAAATTTTTATTTTCCCTTAGCTGTGACTAAATAAAGCACAGGCTCGTTTTGTCCTGAAAGATACTTTTGTTCTTTACTTTTTATGTCAAAGTTTGCATTAAGAGAAGTTTCTGTGGTACTGGCATTCTTAAGCATTTCATCCTCCACAAATCAATAAACCTAAACATAGGCAGTGGCATCCTGCAGTGCCCAGGAATAAGATGAGAAGTCTGAAGTAATTGCAGGATGCTTCCCTGAGCTGCTAGTCCCATTACCAGACACGAGCTACAACATCTTCTGCATGTAGCAGGACAGTGCCTGAACCTCAGGGGCCCCTCAAGATTTTAACATTCGAAAAACTCTTTTCTGCTCAGACATTTGTGAAAGGACTCTGACGCTGTGGCTTGTGCACATTGGATTCTACAAATGGTCAGTAATACTAGAATCACACACATGGATATCACCTAGTTGTCACAGACTTCTGGAAGTTTGTTTTCTCAAGGGCAGAAAAAATCAGATGGGCCTGTACTGAGCATCCTGGCTTCAGGAAAGGTGCAAACATGGCCAATAAAATTATAGTGTGTGCCACAGGTGATCTGGCTGAGTATGGACAACATGGTTGTTTCAAGCACTGCTTTAATGAGTTTTTGTTCTTGAGTATTACCTGAGTTGAGCCTGAGATTCTGCTTTTCTCCCTTAGCTGCCCAGCTGACTCGGCTCAGAAGCGCTGTCCCAGTGATGCTGTTTTACAGTAAATACAGGAGCCTAGCACCCAGAACTCTGAATGTGAGGTGTTGCACAACCCAGGCTTTCAGAAGGAATTTCTACTACAAAAAGATAGTAGAAAGCTTGGAGCAGACTTGGAGCTGGAGGGAGACTGACCTTATCTTGCAACCAGATTGGAAACCATAAACCTAAGGAAAGACAGGCACCATCCTAGGGAAGTAGTGTGTGCTCTAGGATGAGCATCTTCTCAATCCAGTTCTACTTATTTGGGCTCATTTGGTAGAATTCCTCCAGAATGCTTTTTTTATTTTTCTCCTAGAAGACAGTTATAAAGCTGTCATAAACTCAGAGATGGATATGATGGGGATGAGCATTTCAGATCTCCGATTCCTCCACTAAAAGCAGAAGAGATCTTTTAAGCCCATAGGCAGAGATTAAGAAGTTTCTTTGCTTCTCCAGCTGGAGGGCAGGGACAGAAGTTATCCAAACTAAATCTACATAAGACAAGTAAGGATGCAAAGAAAGAACTTAGGCCATGAACCACAGTAAAATCCTGGAATAAACTTCTGCCCAGTACGTTTCTAGAAGGCACTAAGCTGACCTTAATGCTGATCCAAGTTGAGTTTTATTATCTGACAGATATAGAGCCAACAGCACATCCTAAACATATCCACGCAGGTACTATACACACTGTGCTACAGGAATGAAAAGTCTTCCCTCTTTGGGAAATTATCCAGTCTTGAAAGGAAATGTTTATTGTCCCCCTTCCAATCACCACCACTTGGTTTTCCCCAGCTCTGAAAAGGGCAATGAAAAGGGCTCTGAAAAGGCTTTTCCATGGCTACTACAAACCATTCCAAAAGCTAAAGCAAGATGAGGCTGAGGAAAGAGGGGTATGGGGAGGGAAGGAATAGTAACTCCTGTATATTTGTCTCCAAAACTACTCCTTGTGTTAGTTATTTGCCTCTCTTTGGTTCTTGTCTCTGTAGGTTAAAATGCTTACCAACAGTCCCTCTCTCTGTTTATTTGGGGTCTGAGACACCCCTATCAGATTGTGGATCAGCAGTGTGTCAGGCTGTGCTGGTGATAAGAGTGATGCTGCCAGTCTTCCCCCACTGTGATGTTTACACTGTTGTGTTTTAAAACAATATGTGAACTTGACACTAGCTGCATTAGACCATCACCAATACTTGGGAAAGTCATCTCTCTTCTTGTTTAATATTTGGAAATACTTAAAGAGTTTGATGAAAATATTTTCATGGATTGTTTGATGTAAAAAATGCTCCAAGGCAGATAGATTTTTTTCAGTTAACATTTCAAAATTGCTTCAAGACTGGATGAAGAGTCTGATGAAATACTTCGATGTTTTAATTTTCCAGCTGGAAAATGAAACTCTATTTAATATTTAACAGGTCTTTTACAAAACACACAGAACTATTAAAAACACTACCTGGGCTATTCTGCAGGAAAGGGAACAGAAACAAACATGCCTAGAGTACAAGGCCCTGCAGCCATCCAGCAGTCCACAGAACAACTTTGGTGAGTGTAACCACATCCTTCCTTCCTGGGGAGGCTGTTCCCCACAGAAAGCACAGACCCAACGCATTCTTGCCAGATATTTGAAATGACAGTTGGGTGAAAAAGGATCCACTCACCCAGGACAAAGCTTGTGTGAAATCATCCTTAGACTGACTGTAAAGAAGGGGCACTGTGCAATTACTGCATCTATCTGATATTTCCTGGAAGAGGACAAGAAGCATATATCCCCACTCATCATCTGGCTGATTGACTAAACTGGCTTTACATACATGCAGCTGGGAATGTTTTATAGCACTCTCCCTTACATTCTTTCTCTAGTGACTGCATTTTTCCTCCTATCAAATTTCGTCTTGCATTGAGAGGGCAGCTCCTGGATAACTTTGCTCCATGTATGTGTGGAACAACTGGTACCCACTTGATGTGTTGCTGCACAATTTGCTCTACAGTAGAGTAGCACTTTAAAAGTGGATAGAAGGTTGGTTGCAGAAGAATTGCGATTTTTTGATCCACTGACAGAACAACTTAGTCCTGATCAGCAGAATCAGGGAACACAGCAGCAACAGCGGAGGCTTATTCAATCTTCAGAGTGCTTTACTGCTTTACTTGACTACTCTTGTCTAAAGTTTTCTATAAAGCAGCCGACATATTCTTTACCCATAGGTGCAACCTGTGTACGAGAACTGATCAAAATCCAACCAACAGGGTTCCCATGAATCGATCTATTTTAGGGCCTAGCACTGTTGCAGGCATGTATGCTTAGGCAAGTTGGAAACCATCGGTATTTCAGCTTCTGGGATAATGAAGGGGAATTTCCATCTTAAGAGCTGGTAGTAGAGCTGGTGGTACCTTTCAGTTTTAGAGCCATCTGAGATGCTTTAACAGAAAAGGATACTACAGTGATACTGCAAAGTACAATGAAACCAGAATTTGGCCTAGAACATGAACTCAGTCTCACAGTTAGAATCCGTGGTTGAAAACTGTCAATTCTTAATTTCTTTCAGAATCAGATCTTCACTTGGCAATGACTTCTTTTTCATCTGCATGGAAGATTTTAAAAATAGGACTGGTGTTTCCTTTAATTAGTATTTGATACAGTATTAATATTCCTATTTATATTCTACATGCCATATGGATTAAATTCTCATTACTTTTGATCTTAATACTTTTAAAATATGTAAATCAGCAGACAGACACCCTCTTTAAAGCAGTGTTTGCACACCACATCTATTATTGCCTTGGGCAATAGGAAAATATCTGCATTGCTAAAATTCTGGAATTGTGAGGAAATCTTGAAAAATCAGATATTAAACTGATCAATCTAGATGAATTATATAATGACCAAAGAAACTGCAGTTCTTTAGATTCAGCTGTATCTAAAAATGACATTAAGAGTGGCCAAAGAACATTACAGAACATGTATTTAAAAAGGATCAACTAAGTTGATTTCTGAAGGAGAGGAATGTTTCACAGGTTGAGATAATCCCAGATGCAATGCCTCAGAATAATACTACAATTTAAAAAAAACCCTTATCTTTACTCTCAAACATTAAAAATATAACAATTTGTTTTCCAGTTTACAGAAGATATTATCTTAATTAATCTCTTATTTTTCCAACACTATAGCACACTGCTCATAAATAGATATGCATGGGGATGTATTTCAATTTATCTGCATACTATGGTTAAGCAGACAGGAGAAACTTACGGGACTCATCAATACAAACAACAGGCAAAGAGGATACATGGGAGTGACCTCTCTGTTCACACTACAAGTGATCTCCAATGACATGGGAAGCGTTTGTACTTCGTGTTGAACATGGTTCATGAATGTGTTAGTCTGAAACTAAAAGCCTATCTAATAGTTTTAAATTAGATCTTTCTATAATATATAATAATGTATTTGTAGCAGGCCTGTTAAATCTCTCTGCCTACATTATGCTGCTAAGGTGTATGCCTGAGAGTTTTCAGAAGAAGCTAAGAAAATCTAGCTGTGCAAAACAGGGTTGACTTCTACCATGCTCTGACTGAGAAGTGGAGGGAGAACACTGTACAGCTGCAATGACACTGCACGTCCCAGAGCTTGTGTGCACTGCCTGCATGGGGTATCCATTCCCCATCTTTCAGACCTGGAAAATCTGTATCTGTTGAGAAATACCATGTGAAAACTAATGTTAAAATATTGCTTCTTCAGCATCAGAAAAGGCATTTTCAGGGAATTTGGGCACTGCTGGGTCCATTTAGTCCCTCTTATTTTTAGTTTTTCTGATCTCATCTAAAACCCACTGAGTTTGTGGGACCTTCTCCACTGTCTTGATTAAGCTCTGAGTACAGGCCAGCAGCCTGACAGCCTCATGTACTTCTAGCACTTAACTTTTATTTTGATTATCTTAGGAACCTACAGGACCAAATACTGGTGTTATTCAAATGTCATCTAAGAGAAAAGAGCATTCCTCTTTAAATTTAATCACATGAGGCCACATTTGGCAGGGTTCATACCAAATGAAAACCTGAGCCTGAGCTTTTTAATCCTAAGGCACAATGGTCGTGTATAGACTATGACTTCCTTGGCTGCACAGCAAGCAGAAGGTCCACAGCTTCTTTCCTTAGAAGGCAATGGAAGTTTCATAAGTAAAAGAAACAAAAATTTGGCCCTTGCTCTGAACAAGTTTAGTTTAAGGCCTAGCCTACACCAGCAAATGCTACCAATGAACATTTCTTACCATTATCTGGGTTGATAAAAGTCATCAGCTAGAAATATTGCTGTTTTTCTGACCAGAACAATTAATTCCATCTGGCAAACTGCTTTAAGAACTGCTTTACTGTGATGAGATGCCTTTCCAGCAAGGAGGTTTGCTGGCATACATCTGCAGTACGGTTACATTTTCAACATCTTCTAACTGCAGATACAGCCTAATAGTCAAGTTCTGTGCATGGTAGTTTGTCCAGTGAGGAGACTGCTAACTCTGCTGAACTAAAGCAGGCTTTTTGTCAGATGCCCTCCTGCACAGGATGACACTAAAAATACAACATTTGTTTCACAGAAAACTTCAGGCTGTAGTCATACACACACCCTAAAAAGAAAGCACATCACTGTCCTTAAACTTCCAGGAATCTGATAAGCACCACAGATATTACTCTGAAATTCCTAGGCAACTAAATTAAAATGTTTTCTCATAGTTGCTTGCAAAGGCATCATTAGTAGGGTATTACTTATCTAAACAGCAACTGTACATCCACAATTGTGTTTAGAATAACTAGGTGACAGAATGCCTTAGAAGTAATTTAATTTTCCCCTTTAAATATCTTAATGACACTGTAGGGGACAACGTAGTTTTATTTATTGAAGCTCAAATGCTTTATGTACTTACACCATAATTATTGCTCATTACTGTTGCACAACACAGATATCCTATATATTTGTCTTAAAAGTGGAACCTATCAAATAGGAAAGTCTGTTCACAGCCATGCAGCTGCCTATACTGTTCAACCCAATTCACTTTTCAAGTCGTACTATAAGCTTCTAATTCTAAGCAGTCACTTAGAGTCCACATTTCCATCTTTTTCACATTGAATGGTCTTATTTAGGCAATGATTGTTATGGACTTTAAACAAGATGCATGGTATACCTGAAGTACTGAGCCCTTCATCATCAACCTCTGACTGCTGCATGTGTTATATGCAGAAGGAGACGTTGCATACAAGCCTGTGAAATTCTACGTTAATAAATCAAGGATCTCTTGGCTACTGAACTCTCAGCTCTGTTCTCTAGTTAGTTCACAAGTATTTCATATCAAAGGGATGTAAATGTGAAGGTTTAGAAATAAAGGAATAGCTTTCAAATTTGAGGCTATAAAGCCTGACAAGCAATACCGTTAACAATCTGCATCACTTCTACTCAGTCTCCTTTCCTGAAACTTAAGCACAACACCGCACAGTGGGACTCCACTTTCACCTCTGCTCCAGGTAGGAGGCTGACTTTGTTCAATGATACAGCACCTACAGAAACTGCATCAGAGTATTTCATGAAAGTGACTCCATTAACAAAAATTCAAGTAGCTATTGCAAGCAAAACTTTGCCTTGCCTTCCATTTTTTTTCATTACTAGGATGTGGAAACTTCCTGCCTCCTTCCGTGCAATCCCATGACAACATTGAACATTCAGATGAAAATAATCTTGGACTATTCCACTGGAAACAGCTTCGTTTGCAAATGCAAACCTTTGCAAATGCAAACCTTGGCAAATGCCAGCTGAATTGTGTAGGCTTTGCATGATGGTGGAGTCATGCTGAACAGCTGGGTGGGCTGTAACTTATTCCAGATTCTCGTGGCAGGTCAATTCTCCTGGTAGGGAAGTGTTGAATCCAACAACTTCCTCATCTCCTCTGTGACGATACATACCCACACTGAAGTAGACAGCAGGTACAGTGATAGAATACAGACTACTTTCATGGGCCATGAAAGAGAAGGGACAGTTTTCAAAAGCTCTCACCCTCCTGACCCAGCAATGCAGGCTGCGCATTCACATGAGAATATGGCACAATGGGGATATCATATTAACAAAGTATTGTTTTCAAACAGCTGAACTGTTTTAGATTAGTGATGACTTCTCTTCCTGTGTCCCAGTAAAAAGGGGGCCTTCTTTCAGTTCTAGATCACTCCTGGCAAGTCAGATGGGAACATGCAGGACACAATGTACACTAGCTTCCAGGACACTGCTGCCTTCCTGCTCTGAGCTTTGTCATCAGCTCGCATGAAAACAGGCATAGGCCCTTCCCACCAAAACTTGTTTTGCTCAGTTTGTTTTTGTTTCAAAATGTCCTTCAGGGGAAAGAATCTGGTCAAAAATCCAGCCACAATTCAAATTGTTTATATAAAACACACTTGGGGCTCCAGTCTGTGGGAGCAATATTTTTTAATGTTTATGTTTTTTGTTTCTGATTTGTTGTTCTTACTTAGTGTTCTGATGTTGGTATGAATAAAGCCAGACAAAACCCCAAGCATTAGTTGAACAAATGTAATCCAGATACAATGGGTGAGATTTACAGACCAGCCATGCTTATTCGTGGTGTAGGGTGAGGATACATGATGAAGCTGAGCATAATAGGCCCAATTTACATTTGCCCTGAGGCCTCTTCATAGAGCACCCCTAGCCCAGAAGGCCTGTTTGCTGCATGCAGAGCCAGCTCTGTGTCTTTGTTCCTACTTGTCTCAGGGTAGGAATAATTCTGAGGCAGGGCAGCACAAACATGAACAAAAGCCACTAGGAGAAAAGGCTGCAGTCCTCGAGGAAAAAAAACCTCTTTCTTCTCCCATATCCTCTCCTTTTTCCCCAGTTTCAGTTATTGATGCTGAACTGGAGAAACATCTGCAGATATGGGGACATCTTCCCCTGCTACACATTTTCAGAAATTATGAGAGGCATTTGCCCTGCACCAACCCAGCTCCTGCAATCTTCCATTTTTGGAAGCAGTAGCTTGCAAAAGAAATGGTAGGCAAAACCTATTTTACAGTCAGACTCAGCTCTCCTACAGATCATATGTACCAGTGACAATTTTCAGAAAAAATTTGCTACCTCTCAAGCATCAAACCTGTTACTGAATGGTTTGGAAACCCTAGTTATATTTTCCTGCTCAAAAATGACTTTTGGAAACTCTTTATAAGGTGACCCAAAGTTCTACTGAAAATGCATCCTGTAATGTATGCTTATTACTTTGCTGGTAGTAATGTTCCTCCAGTCAACCCAAATTTACATGTCTTTACCTTTCAGTAAAAATTCAGCATTTCCATGCTAGAGAACCCCTCTAAGCTTTCTTCAGCTCAGTTTTATCCTTCTCATCACTCCTTTAAGCATGTTTGCTGTTCTGAGTTTGGCTTTTTCTGACTACAGTAAATGGAACTGCAAAACCAAAGACAGCCAATGATGCTCTTATTGCTGAGAAATCTTATTTGGAGAATTTATCTTACAACATTGAGGGAATATGCATGTTATCTGCCACTTATTTTTTTATCAGAGCATAAGAAAGAATACACAAATATAGTTTCTTCCAATGTCTTGTGTTATTTCTTCATTAGCTGTGGGCTCTAACCAGTCCTATCTGGGACACACTTCCTCTTTCAGCAACAAGGGATAAAAGATCTTAATAACCCAATGATAAAGGCTGACCGTAAACACTGCTCTTAAATTGTCTGCCAACTCAAAGCATAAATCTGGCCCTCATTCTGAGGGGCAACCATCATTTCAGCTGAAACCTGTTCATTTTAAAGAATCATGTCCAGAAAGCAAGGCAAATCCTGTTCTGATTCAGATGACTTTGCATAGTCATAGGACATCAAGAGATAATTAGACACTACAAAAAGCTCTAGAAGAATATGAACCTGACTTAGAGCCCTTGACAAAATTCCAGTACATTTGGAAAGGTAAATAAGACACAGAAAGTCATATGTTAATGAATTCAGGCCTGACTAAATTAAAAGATTTTAAGCTCTTGCTTAGGTCCAACATTGGATAAGGAGGTGGATGCAAACAGGGGAATAAGAATTAACATTAGGAAATAAAACGGAAAAATTCTTCAATTCTATTCTGCAGACAAAAACTGCCTGAAAGTTAAGCTTGACTCACTTCAAACCAGACTGTTTAATTTATGCTTTCAATTACCCTCATATAATCCACAAAGGAAATTATGGCAGAATTTAACCCAGTGTGTATTAGCAGTTTGTTATTTACCTAGATGCTGTTGAGATCATCAACATTTTAACAAATGTAACTTCCAAAAGGTAGAGGGCATTATAGTCGTATGTACTGCATCGAACAGTGAAGTAAAGAATGTAAGACTAAGAGTTAGAAGTCGAGTGGGGGTAGTCTCAATTCCTCTTGTTCTGCTTAACTTCTGTAATGTTGTTCTAAAGCTGGGTGAATTGCTTAAGTGACTGTGCTGTTTAGAGTCTTGTGTTTTACCTTGACTCTTCTCCTGATGTGATATTATGTATGGACATACTTTGCTCTCTTTTTTTTGGTTTGTTTTGGAAAGTGTCCAAAATTCATAAATAAGAAATGAAAAAGGGTCACTGAAGAAAAGGTTGTATTACACAAGGGAAAATTTTCCTTATTTCATCTGGTCCATTTTTTATCTTCAAAGATTTTGGACTAATTAATGCTCCACCCTTTCAGAGACACACACTTCTTAAGCATAATGAAAAACTATTTTGCCAAGAACAATGTAAAATGTTGCAAAATAATGATGCATTGATATGGGCACTACAGCAAAGGAAATAGTTCAGCAAGTACTACCCTTCAAAAAGATTTTGTCTTTCAAAACAGAGCATGCAGTATACCTCTCCTACAGCAATAAAGTGATGTGCTCCTTTCAAATGCTTTAAAGCTAGAATTAAACTTTTCCCTGAAAAATTTCAGCGGCTATATATGGGAAAAGCAATGCTACAGAAAGCAGTAGTACATTTCCCTGCTAAGACTAGGAAGTGTTCTGCCATTATTGAAACTAAACCCTATTTTTTTTTCATCACCTTTTCATCTCATCTTCTTCCTCCTTTCTCTACCCTGCTTCTCTGCATGGGTTTTCTTCTTTGATGGTATATTCTCCTCCACGACACATTTGGCTTGTTTTCTGCTCAATGTCCTTTGTCCATGCCTCTCTCCCGCTTTCCCTGTATGTGAAGTTCTGCATGGTTTCGTCTGTCATGGGCAGTGTCTGCCCTACTGTCTGCCTACTGTCTGCCCTACTGAGATACCGTCTCTCCAGGAAAAGGTTAGGTTGGTTCTTCTTTTCCTTTTTTCCTACACATCTCTTTTTTTCCTTCTTTTTTTTTGGAAACAAGCAGTCAGAAGTAAGCCAAAAATGTTGCTTATCCTTGCAAGTCACACCACAAATCACTACAATTCTACAAACAAGTTACAGAATTTAAGCTGCAAAGTCACTGAAACTCACTGCTTTCTGAGTGCATGTTTGTTTTGTGGGTGGGAAGAGATTTTCTTCAATGCGTGTCAACGATTGCTTGTGTTGTGTGATACCACCATGTAGGCAATCTTTGAATTAAAATGTTTAAGGCTGCAAGTTGTTTATGATGATGAAATTTGATTATGAAAATCCTGCTTAATTTTCAATGCCCTGAGACATTTATGTCCGTGACTCTCTGTGATGACTATGTTCTTCCCAGGGAATGTTTTAAAATAGACCAGTTTGCAAATAAAAATATCCAATCTAGTCATGTAAATTTCATTTTTCTAAGGCAGTTAATCTTCTTTTGATATGAAGCTGAGGAATTCACCCTTCTTGGGACCTAAATCAATGATCAAAAAGCACAAAGCATGAGCTTGGTACAGCAGACAGAAAACTGATATATACTATGGACTCGACCTAACAGCTGTTCTGAATACCACTGCAAGGGACAGACCCTTATGAGGAGATTTAGAGCAGTACTACTTCCAATTTATCAGTTTCTTATGAATGAAAAATTAATTGAAAGCACATGGACCACAACAGATGAAAGAAATTGATATCACTTCATCTCTAAATCTGATGAGCAAAATATGAGGGGTGAGCCTGAACTGGAATCTTATACCTGTGCCCTTTTGGGACATTAAGGGAGACAGGATGCAGATCTGAACTTCATCTATATCCACCTGTCTCTGAAAACAAATCAACAGCTCAAAGATTTTTGTTAAACAAATATACCTTTTACTGATTTTTAACTATAGCAGCTGGTTGTTCTGAATTTTTAAAACTATGCCCATATATGCTGCTACTCAATATAGCTCACAAGTTTTTTGTAGATCTGCAGGAAACCTTTTTTTTGGTTGTTGTTGAAAATAAGACTTTTAAATAAGCCCGCAAGCTAACTGTTGTTCATTTGATAGTCATGCTCTTTATCATAACTAAGAATATACAGTAAAGAATAGCATTAAAAGAATGTAGAAAAAATAATTGCACCACTTTGCTGGAGGGCACTTTTGGTGTTTGCAAATCCCAGTACTACAAAGAGAGGGTGGAACAATGTAATACTTTTTTCCTCATTCTGAATGTGACTTATGTATATGTGCATGAGGCAAACACAAGGACACTGGTGAGAGGGAGCCCGAGAATAGCACTAGACTCACGAAGCCACCAAGAACCAAAGACATACTTCCTAGCCTATGGAGAAAACAACTAGCTGAGCTGAAGGTAGAGCTGGTGTAGCTCGCCAACCTAAATGCCAGGCAATCACACCTATTCTTGATATTTGATCCCTAACAAAACGTAAGAGAGTCAGATGAGGAAGGTCATTAAAGATGACTGAGTCTTCCATGGGTCTTCTTGATGCTGTTCAGCTTATTAGCTATCTCTGCATTCTCCCCGTTAGACTTAGCCTGGCTGCCAGGGCAGACCAACATGGCAAGCAACAGGCAATACTTCGTAACTACCTAGTTGTGCTTCCTGCCTTCTCACACTGTTCACTGCTTATGCTTCCACACGAAACAGCGATTTGTACAATGCAGGATGAAACTTAAAGACAAAGAATGGGTACTGACATATTTTTAGAAAAAAAATATTAGAATTCATAAAACTGTTCTTTCATATACGTTGTGTTATAGCTAAGGTTTGCCTGTTGCCTGCCTGAGCACAAATAGGGAGGCAGCTTCTCTTTCTCTCATTGGCAGCAATAACAATACTTCCTGTGATTTTGGTGTTCTTATCTTCCCTTAGGGGAAAGGTGTTAGAAGCAGGGAAGGTGGGAGTGTGGCATTATTCTTCTGGTATACTGCCAACGTCTGCCAATGCATAAGCACAACTGGCTTCTGATAATTCCATCTGCAAGGAAGATCCTCAGGAATGACTATCCTTGCTTGGGCACAGAAATGAGCTTTGCAAGTTTGTAATTATTGCTCCAAGCTCGTATTTGGTATTGCTGTATTCAGCTTAACCATTATAATCAGCTGAGGTTATCTGGGCGATAACTGAAATATAAAATACTTCTAAGGGGTAGAGAGAAGTAATGATGGAGAGACAAGGAACACAATCATGGTCATGAGAAGAGCTAATGAATAACTGATATAAAGTAATTTCTTTCAACCCAAATACTTCACAGACAGTTCATGATTTATTGAATGGAATATCTATTTAGTGAACTGTATCTGTGAGTAAATTGTAATACCTAGATCTTCACATATGTGAAGTCCTGCAAATATTTTGTCCTGAGTATTTATCCTTTACTTGTCAGAGACATTTTTTTTTTTTTCCATTTATATTGATTAACCGTGCAAACTATATAGAATGGCTTGGGTTTCTATTGAGGTGTATATGATTTTTGGCAATTAATCACAATCCACTAGAATAATTACCCAAACTAGAATACAGAAAAAATATGGACACATGCAAACTACATAAGATTTTGAAAACTTTTGTTTTGTCTTGTTTTTTCCCTGATGAAATGAACTTGTTACAGTACTTTCTGAGCTATCCCACAATTCATGTAACATTCTGTTACCATCACCGTAATTATGTTACTGCTTTTACTACTGTGTTTTCTCTCCATAGTATCTTTGAAGAACTGTAAAAATGTAAATAATTCAGGAAAACATACAGTGTCTTCCAGAAAGAAAGAACTGAAATCCAGCTATTCCTACTTCGCTGTGGGGGATTCAGCAGAGTGAATTCACATTTTTAAATACCGGCAAAGAACCCAAAATTATTTGGTAACATACAGCTAGCAGAAGAAATCAGAGCTCTGTCAAAGCCAATGATTGTCTTAGACTTTTTCTAACAAAATATTTTGAAACAAAGACACCGTCTAAAGCTTTCCTACAGTGGGAAAAATTTAAATCCTGAACTGTCTCTTTTTTCGCAATTTGCAAAAGAGAGAATTTGCAATAAAAAAAATATTATTATAGTTATTCTCTTAGGTGAGAACTTTGTGCACCCTCAAAGCTCTGTACCTACTGCACTTATTCTAAGTTTATTTAGATAAAATGGTGCAGTTTTATAGAAACAGAAGAGTAATGAATTAGGAACCACACTATTTGCCTGAGTAGATCAGTCATCTGAGATACACTGCTGGTTTAGAGCACTAATAATTGTGGCAAAATAATAAAAATAAGGTTGCTAGAGAATACTTAGAGAAATTTCAAGCAATAACAATGGAATGGCAAAGTACTGCATGATAAAAAGCTTCACCACCAACACAGAAATGGTAAAAAGAAGGGCTCACACAAAACTATGTCATGGATAGAAAATGAAGGTAGAAAAAGCAGGCGAACTGCAGTTTGGATCAGAAAGACAGTGGTAGGCATTATGTGTTAAGACACGAAACTGAATCCCTATTAAAATCTGGGGTTTTTTTGGCACGGCATTATTGTGTGTATATTATTCAACTTTATTAGATTTTCCATATTTCTTATTATTTTTCAATCAGTATTTCAATGAGAGATCCGCAGTCTTCCTTTATTGTAATGCAGCCATTACAAGCTGAGTTTCAACTTATTTTCTGTAGAATAAGTACTGAGCTGTCTCTGGAGAACTTTACTGCAGTTTGTCTGTGCAGTTTACGTGCATCTTATTTTATGTCTCACCTTTGATACTAATCAGTCATGGCTGCAGGTCAAATCTTTTTGCACTGGAAACAAACATAATAACCAATCCAAAAGTAAACCAGCCTATAATGAAATTCACTGCCTAGGGCTAAACATAGAGCTAACGTGTTTAACAAATCAAAGCTTGTATTTATCACTTGTCACTGTTTGTGTCTTTGTCTATTGGAGGAAAAAAACCACAATTAAGATGCTGAGCAGTAAAGAAAAACCTAAGAACAGCCCAATTTCTTTTCAGATTGGTTGGTCTGTTACTTTGGCAAAATGTACATCATGCCATCTCTAAGTAGCAACAGGTTTAACAGAAAGTGTCTATGGGTTAAGCAGTTCAGTGTACAAGCGTCATCGGTGCAAGTCTCAGCTGAAAACTTTACATAAGGCTGAGAGAAGTTCAACTGACTTCACTTAACGTTTGCAGTCAGATTTTCTTAATCCCCACTGGAACTATATGGTGAAACTGATGTACTGTTAGTCACCCTAATGGCTAGTGAAACTAAGAGGTTCCTGCCCAGCACAAATCCAGAAAGCAGAAACTCAGGCTTTCCATGAGCTGGGAGGTGACGGTCCCTCTTGGGGCCAGCCCCTGTGACCCTGTGCACCCACAGCTCATGCATGCACTTAACCTGTGCTGCATGCAATTTGGCCATACTGCTCAGTCTTTCTGTGACCCAGTGTAAAGGCTTTTGAAGTGAAAAAAAGAGGCTTTTGTTTCTGCATTAATTGCAGCCTTCGCAGGATCTTTGTGGAAATTCCTTTGCCAATCTACTACTGAGAGTGGGCAGCCTGGCTATTAGACAGCTGGATAACAAGATGTGAGTGAATAGTCTGTTTGACTAATACAAAAAGATGTAAACTCATTTCAACCATTTTTCCCTTATGTGCTCCCCAGCCCCCCCTAGCCTGCACTAGGGCCTCACCTATCGAGACCGCAAGACAAATAAGCAACCTGCCCTTGCCTTCGTGCTTAAGCCCGGACGCAGACTCCTTCCTTCAGCAAACAACAGCACTGCTTTATAACTGGGTTGTGGACCAGTGCAGAAACCTGTCACATTCCATTCCCCGTTGGCCTCTGTGTGCCAGGTCCACAGCACTACCACCAGACTGACACACTAGTTCTACCTGTAATGTAACTTAAAGAGAATTCAAAATCAACCTATAACATGGCAGAATAATGCAATATATGAAAACTATGAAAAATAAGTCTTTGTGTTGTTTGACCACCTAGTGGATGGCTTTTTTTGGGTGAATAACAGCTTATGTAGTACAGACCTGTATTATAAACCACATGTATTTTATACATGTGTTCTTATTCCAAAAAGATATTTGCTGTTTCACTTAGTTTTCACAATAAGTCTAACAGTATTCTCTTCTTAAAAGTATACTTCACACAGTATGACCGAATACAGATTAAGCAGCATGTGAAAGCATCTGAACTTCTGAATGCAAGCCATGCTTTCAAAAGCACCTAAGGAAGTTGTTACTTTTCAGCAGGTTTACTTCCTTAATAGTTACTCATTGAAGTGTGATTTATATGATCATCTATCTGAATATCTTCATGCTTCACTGAGAAATTCCTTACTTCTCTGTAGCTGCATACTTATTCATTTACAAATGCATGTTTCTTAAGTAGTTCAGATCAATGTTCCATTTACTGCTTCTTCAAATTGTATTCTATCACTTCACATTTTTTGAAGTGTCTCTAAATGACTGTAATGGCACTGAATCACATGCTTGCTAAGGGTGTAACTCTGTGAGTTTTAGTCTCTAACTGCTCTGCCTCACACACGATGTCTTTGATTTCAAGGAGACTAGTTGCAGGGTAGTATACAATACCCAGTGGACAACAGATTCGGGCCCTGACTGCTTTCCTCAAAAGGATTTTCTGCACTAAAGATATTTCTGTTTGACAGGTGTATTGTTTAACATGCAATAACTTAAGATAGTAATCCACGCATCCCCTGCAGTCCCACACTGTGGATTCAAAACCCATATGGACAGAAATGCATGAAGAGAGAATAATGGATCTCTCAACCTGCTGTGTTTACATACAATTCTTTTTAACACAGAAAGCACATTATGCCTGTGTAGAAGACTAAAAACATTGAATTGGCACTTTTTTGTGTAACAGAAGGACCTCCCTATAAATACCTGTCTTCTTGCCTTTACATTGTGATTTGTTTAACTTAATGCTGTAAAGTTAAAACACTGAAATTTCAGGATTAGGGCTCAAGTATTCAGATAAATATTTGTAGACTTACAAGATGAAAGATGTCCCATTAAATATATGAACAGAAATGTTCATGTATGGCACAAAATTTTAAACACCCAACTTTCAGTAATAACCTGGAAATGAACTTCTTATAATTTTTATTTTGGCTGTAGTTACAGATAGCACATTATCAACCGACTTCATCTTAAACTGTAGAGGGTGTTCTGTGATGCAGTATTAAAGTCTGTATTCACGGATTTGCAAGGACATAATGACTACAATAAGAGGGAAAAGTATTCTGATCAGTAATGATTTCCTGGAATATTCAAATATAAACCAGTTAAAACTCAAATAAATGTCATAATGTTTTACTTCAAGTTTTTAAACTGTTACTGACCATGGCTAAAATAATGTATCAGCAAATAAAAGAAATTAAAAACACCCAGTTGCATAGATTGTAGAATTATTGCAGACTTTCCTGTGTTACTGACTGAATCTTTGTGCGTGTGAACAAACAGATTGTCTTTCATTCTGCCAAACATAAGAGATTTCATTACTGTCTTCCACTTTTGAGGCTGGAAGGCAAAGGAAAGCTGAAGCTCCTGAAAGCCAATTTGGTTTCATTAAAGGGTATTTTGAGATTATTAAACACATTTTTAGTAGAAACTGTATTTTAAAAATCTTTATACTTCTGCCTCTGTAATTCAGGTACTTAAGGGCTTTTTTTATATTTCCAGGTTGAAAATGTGCAGCAGAAAGTTAGTTCCTTTATGCTTCTCACCTTCCAAGGGATTGTTAAAAGACCTCATCAATATATAAAACAAGTTACATGCTGACAACACATAGCTTATAAGTAGTAAACGAAAGATTTCTGTTACTTTACTATATTTCTTACCTTCTTTTTTATGGAATCTCAAGGGACTTGACAACTGATGATCTGCAACTGACTGGGATTGGCTAATTGATTGTGAATCATTCGTTTCGAGCAAATGTTTTCGAATAAATGGAGAAGCAGAAATCTCATCCAAATCCTTGTGGAATAAAAAACGCTGGTTTAGGCACATAAATATTTTGATTCCATTCTGCCACGATAACTTATAGTTGTGATCTCACAGAGGGAGAAACTTCTTGTTTTTTATGACTCTGTGAAATGTCTAATGCTAGATTTGTTACACAAGATTCTTGTGGCTTTCAGCAATGCAGATTTAGCACCCATGTCACAAACATTTGTTTACTTTTTCCATTTAACTTATTTATCCCCTTTCCTCATGCAGTTAAATCATAGCATGCACTGTATGCTGATTTCCTCTCATAGTTAATTTGTATCTTTAGAAAAAAGCTATAGGAAGGTATTAATCTGCTTAACATTTCTAAGTACATCATCCAAGGGATTTTGTTTTTTTAATCTTACATATGCTCAGCAGAGTTACTGGCAAAAACTGTACATTTTCTCCATTTCATCCTTTCAACATCAAATGGTAAGCAGCAAAAATTGGATCAGACTTCAAAGACTATGCTGTGCTCCAAGTCACAGAGCGACTCCTCCATTTCACATATTGAATTCGAGCAGGATATCAAAGTGCTACCAAAGAACCTCAGGTCCTTACTAAAAAAGAGTCTCTAACATCTGTAGAAAGTGAAGTGCACAGACAAATCACCTCAGGGAGCAGCTAGCATTTATTCTCAGCAGCAAATTTCCAGCCTTTTGATTCTCTTATTCACTGTACCTCCCTGTCTTTCTACAGAACTAAAGTTCTTAGCAAGCAGGCTTTTGTCTCAAAGACTTCAAAACATCACTAACGGTTTCATGTTCAGATGGCTATGCCAAGCAGCCATGAACACATTGCAGAACTGTGGACTCAGGAATTTGAAGTTATAATGTGAAGTTATTTTAGAATATAAACTTAGTAGTACCTTTTTTGTTTGTTTGTCAAGAAAATCAGGCACTGCAGGAAAAGACTGGTTACTGGTTTGCTGCCTAAAAGTAAAGGAAAATAAAATATGTAGTTTAAATACTGCAATTTCTTCATTCTTATAAAAGGTTTACTGACATACATATTTTTTTGTTGATTTTCTCTTTTCTCCCTCCCCCAATTTCCAAATATGCACGCACAATCAATTCAAAGAAAAGACAGACCAGTCCCATTTCCTTTTATAAGTAAGTGCATGTTATTAAACACAGTGACAGGCTATAAGCAATGAATTTGTCATTAAAAACTTGTGGATGCTTGCATATATGTAAAATGCATTTATGAGAATTCTGTGAAATTGAAGTCATGTATTAAAATTAATTTCACAAGATTTTACAGGAAACATTTTTTCAGGGCTTTGAAAAGCTGTTTTCACAGAATTCAAACCCAGACACTCAAAATTTGACAGATGAGGAAGAACTGAAACACATGGCTTTGTGTTCTCCCAAAGTCATTTGGGTTGAGCACAGAGCAAGGAGTCAGAGTTCTTAGATTCTCTATCTATATCTGTTATTATTTTACCATCACATTACGGTCACCATAAAAATATTGAAGGCCAATTCCTGCTCTCATTAATGCTAATTAAAGTATCATAGAAACCTTCTGCAGGCCCTGATCCTTGTTGGCAGGCCTTTGAAGTCAATGGATCTCTTCAATAGTAAAGTCCACCCAGACAGAACTTGTTCCAGAATCTTTATTTATGTAAAATCATAGAAAGATGCTACCAATTTCATTTGTTGGGTAAAAAAAATGAGGCTCGTAGGTATTATTTGATATGCTTATGGTCCTAAAACTAGGATTAAAAGCAAGATTTTCTGGTTGCCAAAACATGCATCAGCCATTGCATCATTACGCTCCAATCCTCTCACAACCTTTCTGAAAATACAATTAATGGCCATTGTATTTCTACTTATAGATGAAACCACCTGAAATCTAAGTTTCAGTCACACATTTTTGGTTTAGACGTATATCTCATAGCTTTTTTCATAGACGGAGAAAAGCTTTACAAGGTACTAAGTAGCTGTTTCAGTTTTACACAGGTATTACAACTGAATACATTTCAGTCACAATGGGAGGGGGGGACATGAACAAAAATTGCTTTACTGATTAAAAAATACAATGTGTGTTATCTCAGATTTCATTTTTTGTCAATACTTATGATTCAGTCAGCTACACTACTTATAAATTACTTACATAACAATAGAACAATATGTTGGACTTCAAAAAATATGTTTGGCCATGTGTATTTTACCATTCAAAATGCACCTTTAGAATGTACCATTTAAAATATTTCAGATTAAAATCACACTACTGAAGGACTTTAAATATTTCAGACTTTTATGCATTGAATTTGATAGCTATATATCACCATGCATATGTATTAGAAAATACATCTATTCTGTGACATCCACAGGGGCTACACAGTATTTCAAGCCTTATTTGCAACAGGGTTTAGGCTCTTAGGTTAATTAAGTTTGTCTGAATGCATTACCCCAGCTCAAGAGCATTGGCTTGAGTTGTTTCAAACTAATCACAACAATGATGGCATCATGGCTGTCAGTAAGCTACCTCAGGGTGTGGGAACAAAATGAAGCATTCATGAACATGGTAAACATTCAACTTTTCTTTAAGGTTGCAATGAAGCTTGTCAGATTTGAGGCATTTAAATTCCCCTTTATTCTTTGACACTAAGAGAAGGAGAACATTCGGCCCAAACTATAATTTGAATTTAAACTGGTGTTTTTCTTGGAGGAAATGGAGGCATCCATTTAAAAAAAGCATTCTCATCTTCTATTGGCACACTGCTTGTACAGGAAAGTATAAAATATGTCTAGGACTCTATTTGATATTGCATTTGTGCATGTACCATATTATCTGTAAAGTTCTTTGTTACTATTTATCTTGTATATATATTATTTAGATAACCATTTATTTAGTGGTATTAATTAGATAACTTGCCCCTTTTCCCAAATTTACTCAAGCATTTGCTGACATGATTCATTGCCCAACCCCCCAGTACTACAGAAGATAAACCCAATATGAATTAAAAGTCTTGCATTTCAGCAACTTGCCTTCTGTACAGCTTAAACTAGCAAAAATCAACCTTCGGAAATCTGAAGCCCTTAGACCCTGACTGTCTCTTAGGATCCCAGTGATGCCATGTTTCTGACTAGAACAATCCTAAATTGGGTTGTATTTGGTGCAAGATACCCCATCCTTCCACAGAATGTACTGCTGCTGATGTAAGTATGTACTTCATGATGACTAGCTTTTGCTCACAAGCTTTTTGTTATATTTTTCTCCCCCTGTCCTGTTGAGAAGGGGGGTGTGACAGCAGCTTGGTGGGCACCTGGAAGCCAGCCAAGGTCACCCCACTAAAATGTCCAGCTGGCAGGGAACACTTCTGAAAACAGGGCACCAACTGCAGATGCTGAGCACCTTGAAATCAGCCTCTGAGCTATTCTGAAAATATGGGTAGTATGCAGCATGAGAAATGCAACAGCAACAGGAGGGCAGCTCAGCAGCCGTTCGTTCATATCAGCCAAGCGGTGATGATACCTAACATTTTCAAATGTGGCATCTGAGGCTGATTTTGAGGTGCAGGGTATTTTCAGGTCTTTGAAGAAACTGCTTGTCCCATGGTTTCCAAAAATTTTTATTTTCCACAGGAATTCACAGGAAAGCAGTGTGTGGGCCAGAGAGATGAGCTCCAGTAGCACACTCACCTGGGAAGGATGTAGAGAACCAGGTTCATGTGCCTGGTTTCAGCCAGGCAATACAACAATGCTGCTGAATGTTTACCAACTGAGCTATAATAAACCTCAGTCTTCACGCCTGGACCATCTATAAATCTCTCAATTAGCAAGAAACATTGACAAAAAGACATTGATTCTTAGGGTTCTCTATACTGTATAGGCATGCTATCCTTAGCACTGATAGCAGTCAGACCATAGCAGCATAAAGGTAGTACTGCAGCCTATTGTATCCTGGAGGAAAATAGTTATCCTGGCCATCATGAGTGTTAAGTCATGGGATTTGGACTTTCATAATTTAAATGCTTTTGAAAATGTTAGGAACACTCCTAGATATTCTACTAGAAAGAATACAGCTCATTTTGCAACAATAATGTATTCCTGAACAGAACAAATTTAATCCTTCCAGCATGGGTATATGAAAAATTCCAAAGGGGTAGGGAGGAAGAAAGATAAAGATGACACTGAAAAATTGTGCTCAAATTTCCATTTACACCTTTATAAATCATAAGTAATTATTTGAACATATGAACTGTAATTAGAAGCACACATGACAGCAGAATCAGGTCCAATGGGTTCCACTGCATGCCACAGGAATTGCAGACCTCCTACTTCCATCACAAACAGTAACCTTAATGTTTGCTATGATTACAACAGGAAAGTGAAGCAATTGAAGAAAAGCAGAATGATTTTACACCAGCTTTTACTGTGGAAATAAATGAAAATTCATATTCAAAAGATGACTTATACAAGAAATCAGTGTGATCTTGACAGAAACTGAAATTGTCCAAGGAGGAAATTATGGAGCAATGTGAGAAAGGTGTAAACAGTAAATCACCAGGACCTCATGGCCATCATCTGATGGTTCTGAAAGAAATAGGTTTAAAATGGGGACATGCGACCCTTTCAAGCAGCTTTCCATGTAGAAGCACACTAAGATGGTGGGGTTTTTTACTCTTCCTTTTGATCAAAAGACTCCAAGGAAGGTTTTGTTATTGACTGGCTGAATCTCATTTTAGTGAGTGGCGAGCTGCAGATCAAGTGAAAGAAAGTGTAGCAGAAGATAGAAGAGGTTTTATATGGAACAGTTCAATTCACATTAAGCCAGTTTCTGAACTGATCTGTGCTCAGGTGACTGAAATCATGTTTATTCTCTATTCTCGGTGATACACAGGATAGCATGTTTACATGCTAACCCAACAGTGCCCATGTAGGTGAATCACACTGCATGTTATTTCAGTGGGCCTCCAGCTGTTGCAAAACATTCAGAAATGAACATTATTCATTCTTCAGGCACAGCAACTTTCATGCTGCAAGTAAAGCTGACCGAAGGAGAATTCCTCTAGGACAATTTTCATTCTTACTCCCTACACTGATGCAGCAATGGCAGCTGGCACTAAGATGCTGTAAAAGTGGCTGACTTGCAGTGCCAAACCCACTGGCACAGAGATCTTACATTTCAAGGACCCACTCTGTATTAATAAATCTTAAAAAGAACCTTGGCAAATCATCTAAGCCATCCCCATTTTCAGAGAAAAATCAGCTACGCCTACTCTTTTTTGTTTGTTTGCTTGTCTAAGCTGATTTTTAAAACTTACAGTGATGCAGATGTCAAAACTTCCCAAGGTAACCTACACAGGGCTTAACTCAGCTTACCATCCGGGAGCTTTTCTTGGTGCCTAACCTAACTCTCCTGTGCTGCAATGCAAATCCATTATTTCTTGCCTGATTCTCAGTGGAGAACAGTTTGTTTCTTTCTTTTTCACATCAGCCTTTCATGCCTAGAGAAATGATACCACATGTACCGCAGTTTTCTATCTCCCTTAGAGATCTCACTTATGGATTATAGAGGTGTAATGGGTTTTGTTGCTGAGGGACTTGCTCATTTTCTTTTAGTGCAGCATCTAATATATTACACCGAGTGTCGTGGTTTAAACCCAGCCTGCAACTAAGCATCAGGCAGCTGCTCGCTCACTCTTCTCCCTGGTAGGATGGGGAGGAGCAAATATAAGGAAAGGCTTGTGGGAGACAGGGACAGGGAGGGATCATTCACCAATTATGGTCAAGGGCAAACCAGACTCAACTTGGGGAAAAAAAAGATCAATTTAACTTGTTAACAATCAAAGCAGAGTAGGGCAATGAGAGATCTTAAAACCACCTTCCCCCCACCCCTCCCTTCTTTCTGGGCTCAGCTTTGCACCCGGTTTCTGTACTTCCTCCCCCTGAGTAACACAGGGGGATGGGGGAGTCGGGGAGTGGTAAGTCCACCACATGTTGTCTCTGCTGCTCCTTCCTCCTCAGGGGAGGACTCCTCACACTCTGCCTCCTGCTCCAGTGTGGGGTCCCTCCCACCGGAGACACTCCTCCATGAACTTCTCTGACCCAAATCCTTCCCATGGGCTGCAGTTCTTCACAAACTGCTCCAGCGTGGGTCCCTTCAGGAGTCCTTCAGGACTAGCCCTTCAGGAGTAGTCTGCTGCAGCACAGGCTTCCCACAGAGTCATGGCCTCTTTTGGATGCACCCACCCGCTCTGTCGTGGGCCCGTCTCTGCTCCCCCGTGCCCATCCATGGCTGGCGGGGCAACAGCCCCGTGACCCTCCATGGCTGCAGGGGCACAGCCTGCTCTCTTCACCGCAGGCTGCAGGGGAACCTCTGTGTGCTCCAGGCACCTCCTCCTGCCTTTCCACACTGACCTCCGGTATCTGCCTGGCTCTCTCTCTCACATCCTGCTCCTCTCGCTGCTGCAGGTTTTGCAGTAGTTTTTTTTTCCCCTGCTCTTAAATCTCTTATCGCAGAGGTACTACCACTGTCACTGACTAGCTCAGCCTTGGCCAGAGGTGGGTTCAACTTGGAGCTGGGGAAGCTTCCAGCAGCTTCTCACAGGAGCCACCCCTGTAGTCCCACCCCTGATACCAAAACCCCACCGCATAAACCCAAAACACAGAGGTCTTGACAGTGATGAGAAAATGTTACGATGCACATGTGAGGTAGCCTGTATCCTCATTGCTACTACCCAGTGTAAACTTTGGAGCAGGGTATCGTTACTGACTGACATGCATTTTGTGGTTCATTACAGTTCATGTACCTCTGTTTCTAATTCTAATCCTGCCCTCTTAAACCCCTGTAACCATCACTCACTTAGTACTGGTACAAATTCAGTAATCAGATTCTGCTTCATCAGTCAAGCCATTAATGAGTAGAAATAGACCCATTTCTGGAACTTGACTTTCAGATGCATACTTCCTGTAGAACAGAGAAACGCTGATGATTATTCTTTGTCTATATCTTTTCAAACACCCAAGTGGGTATGACTGTGCAGTTTTGTTCAGGCTTTATTATCCAATCTTGATTACCTCAGTCTCATGTGAATGTCAAGAGTTTTACTAAAATGAATGGTTTCTGAGAACCTGTGAAGACGAAGGCATGAACACGGTACTAACTAGCTAAAAAGAGAAAGACGTAAGGAGAAAAATCACAATGAATTTAACTCGAGTGTAAACTGCGGTTGATGACGGGTATCTTCCACCATGCGTACTTAACACACAGAGCTCCGTAAGGAAGCAAAGGAGCGAGGGATACTCGCTGACACAGCTAAAAGACATAACTGATGTGTAATAAAGTCACTATGTGGAAACAATGCTTTCTGCTGTACCACACAGTATAAGGCCACTGATCATGGCCATGTAGCATATTGTGAAATGGGCAGTTAGTGAGCTACAGTTCAGTGAGCTAGAGGAAAAAAAAAAAGAACAGTACAGGAAGTATTTTCCAGGGTAAGTATCAGATCAGTATTATTTAACACAAGTTTTATTTGGGAGGGGAATGAATAAGATGGCGGAACATGCGGGTTACAGAGTGTTTGATGAGATTCTAAAGGGATTTAAAGGTATTTGAGGATGACAGCTCTGTCTGAATGAGAACAAGAGCAACGTAGTGTAGATTAAGGACCTTAGGCACTGAACTGTAGACTATCCTGCTAAGAACAGGAACATTTATGAAAAATACATTCACTGGAGATCTGTCAGTCTAACAAAAAACACAGGACATTTTAGAAAATTACTTCTCCCTTCTCCACAGATTATTCCTGATTAGTTCAAGAGATCCCTAAGACTAACTTGAAATTGTAGCTACGCCATTGCAAAATGCAGCATCTTTGATTTCATGTGATGCCCAGTTGTAAAATGGAGGCAGACATGAGGTGAAGCTGGTGTCCGTGCTGGCCTCTTGAGGGGAGACCCTGTCACAGTCCTCTCTGCGGCCTATTAAGGTCTCTGCAGAAGAGTAAATCTGCTATTCAGCAGGGTTGTAAAAAGGCCTCTGAAAGGTTTTAACTTTCCTCAATTGAATTTAGTCTTGACCATGTTTGGCTCTTTAAAAGAACTCTGCCTTTTTAAAGTTTTGAAAGAGCTACTACAGGAAAGGGTTTGATTGTGATTCAGTCCCCTCCCACCTTGCAGACCTACAGGTTCCTCTCACTGGCTGATGGTGGCCAGAAAAGGCTTGGCAAGTGACACAGACTGGTTTGGGGTGGAATTCAGACATGGTGTCAGTCTCCCAGGTGTACAATTAATCCCATGACCCTTTTTTAGTAGGAGTCACAAGCAACTCCACAGCTCTGTGGAACTGAATGGAAAAACATTTTTTCAATGAGACAAAGCTACTTCCCTGCTAACGTTTACATTATTTTCCTGTACTTATTTCTGTTCCTATCAGAGGGATTTGCCAATTCTTAATGTATCTTTAGTTACTTGTGACATCAGCTTCACACAGAAAAGATTTTTGTATCCAGTTAATACTGGTTTTCAGGTAAAGCAGATAAATGCAGGAGACATTTAACATACAATGAACTAACGTGTGCATTTAATTAGCATCCTATATAATTTGTTAGCTTGAGTTTGTTTATATCTTGCATTCACTGACTGATGGGCATGAACGAGGCTGAGAGATTCTATTTCCTTGAAGGAATTCAATTTTTTTTTTGAAGTGCCCACTCCTTCTGAACACTTTAAAAGTTGTTACTGTGCTGGTTTTGGCTGGGATAGAGTTAATTTTCTTCATAGTAGCTAGTATGGGGCTATGCTATGGGCTTGTGCTGAAAACAGTGTAGATAATACAGCAATGTTTTCATTACTGCTGAGCAGGCTTACACAGAGTCAAGGCCTTTTCTGCTCCTCACCCTACCCGACCAGCGAGGAGGCTGGGGGTGCACAAAAATTTGGGAGAGAACACAGCCAGGACAGCTGAACCCAACTGACCAAAGGGATATCCCACACCATATGACATCATGCTCAGCATATAAAGTTGGAGGAAGAAGGAAGGGGGGCAGGATGTTTGGAGTTATGGTGTTTGTCTTCCAAAGTAACCATTACATGTGATTGAGCCCTGCTTTTCTGGGCATGGCTGAACACCTGTGGGCTGATGAGAAGTAGTGAATGAATTCTTCCTTTTGCTTCCCTTGTGTGCATGGCTTCTGCTTTACTGTTAAACTGTCTTTATCTCAACCCAAGAGTTGTCTCACTTTTAACTCTTCTGATTCTCTCCCCCATCCCACCAGGAGGGAGTGAGTAAGGAGCTGTGTGGTGTTTAGATGCCAGCTGGGGTTAAACCTTGACAATTACTTAGTAAATCTGAGTGCTTTATATACCATAGAATATTGTAACTTCTTTTTTTTAACAGGTCTTTGAAAAAGCAGCAGGTTGTCATCCATTTAAATGCATAGTTATATTCCTGTGCATACAACAAAACAGAACTATGTATGATTTGCTTTCTGATCCTGAGTACCTTTTAAGCTCATTTTTCATTTTCCAAAACTATCAGTTAGAGAGGGGAAAAAAAAAAAAGAAAGAAACGTAAATAGAAGAAATGAAAAGAAATGAAAGGAAATGAAGAGAAAAGAATATTTTATTATTCTCTACTTCAGTTCCATGGTATGTGGAGGCACAGTGAGACTGTCTTCTCTAGGGACAGATTACCAGCTACTGTGTTAAACATCTGCACTATTATTCAGCAGCCTTCCTGTTTCCTACAAGTTTCCTGTATGACTGAACAGCCATATGCTTAAAACGCAACAGCCCAGTAACAGCTACATAGAAGTGAGGCTTGATTTATGGGAAGTAACTTATCTGATTTAGTCCTAAGATTCTGAACATCCCCTGTGAAATGCTAAACATTTTCAAGTCTCAACCTAGTCATTGGAACTTGAGGCCATTGCTGAGAAATCTGTAGGCAAATAAGCTGCAATATTTGTTGGGGTTAAACTTGAGAACTGCCTGCAGTAATAGCAGTTTAGCAACTCCAGGCAAAACAAAGTATCATTTTATTTACACAGATTCACAGAATGGAAGGGGTTGGAAGGACCCTCTAGAGATCATCTAGTCCAATATATGAACCGCTATATTTATATGACTGATTGTGCATAGCAATCAGGACTGGGTGCAAGACCTGAACAGCCAATGCTTTTTACATGGTCACCTTCAGGCCATATATCTAAAGGCATTTAGACCTTGATTTCAATGTAAGTTTGGCAGCTAAATATCTTTAAAGGTCTGTGTATTTGTGTTTCATAGAGCCAAAATTCACCTCAACAGTTACTGAACCATAAAATCTTTGTGAGCCTCATGAGATGCACAATCAAGCAAGGTGTACCTAATCCAGAAAAATACATTTGTTTGGAGATCAACAAGGGTTTCCAGAAACAGCCTAATGCATAAAGGGAGGAAAACCATTCCTGGCTAACTACACACAAAACAGATGAAGAAAAAAGTTTAAAGAGGCTGTGTGCCCACAAACAAGTCCAGGTGAAAGCTCTAGATCACTAAAAAAGAAGAAAAAAATATGTTTAGGTTGTAAATAATTGTAATTTGGTATGCCAGATAGTAGACTGTGTATTAGCTTTTGCTTTTAACCATCATTGCAGACTGGAGAACAAATGACCATGCAATCATCAATAGTTCTAAAGGGATCACAAGATACACACCCCTTAGGTACTTAAGACACCGAAGGAGCTGCATGGACATGAAGGGAATCATAAACTGGGACATTCATTGCTCCAATGAGCAGTGAGGCAACCCAAAGACAGAGCTATGATGGTCAATTGCAGTGGGCTCATTCTCTTTCCTGGAAATCATTACCAAACCCATCTATCTATCTATCTATCTATCTATCTATCTATTCCTTGTCTGATGACCTGAACCACCTTCTTGCTGAAAACAGAATACTGCAAGGGAGAGATTCCACTACACTATTAACCTACAGGTGGCTACTCCCCAGCAAAATCCTACAATAATGTACCAGAGCATGGAGCAGACATTATTCAATCTAAATCAATGGAAGTTAGCATGGAAGTTAACATAACTCAGTGTTATGAGAATACACAGAGAAAGAAATACCATTTTGGAGGAGTTAACTGTTATTTAAAAAAAAACCAAACCCAAACCCTTCTTAATGGAATAACAGCATCTCTTTATAGGCAAGCAAGTCACTGATTTCTTCAGAGAACTCTGAAGAGGGGTAACAGAACCTGTGTTTATATGCTATATTGGAAGCATATAAAGTAACAGAAATAAGAACCAGAAGAAGCACTGAGATGTCCCCAGGCCTAGGACACAGCAGGAGAGATCTCATAACTCTTAGACACTAAAACTTGCTAATCAAAGGGATTAATCTAGCCACCTCTCCTAGAACACTGTTGGAGAGAGTCACTTGGACAACAGCTAAGATATAGCAGACCCCTCTTGCCTCTCACACCCAAGGAACTGTAAGGGGGACATTTGTCTGGAGTGACTCCATTGGTAAGGAAGGTTGAACCACCCTTCCCCTGCAAGGAGGAGGGAACCACTATCATGCTTTACAGTATTCTTAGGCTTTCTGTCTGTGACTTGTCCATCTGCTTTTTACAGTTCTTTCCCATATCTCATTTCTGATCTGCATGGAGCTTTACAGACACAAAATGGTAACTTTCTACTCTTGGGAATTTAATAACATTCACTGCCATCAGTTCTCAAATGCTGAGCACTTGCAATCCTGTCTGCAATCTATGGTGTTCTGGGTACTTCTCAGAAGTGCTCAGAAACAGGACAGCAACCCAAGACAAACAGCACTGCAAATAAGCCTAATACTGCTAACTCGGGGAACACTGAGGTGACTAAGCTGGTGGGGGGACTGGCTAACTTACAAGTGCTCATCCTCAGAAAACGGCAGATTCTCTATGAGCTGGCTGAATCGTGATGACATGCCTGCTCCTTTCCGGCCTCCTTGTGTGGAAAATGGCTTGTATTAGATAACAGACAGCAAAGGATTCAACTCACCAGTGCTCTTCACAGCCAAAATCAGAAGTAAGGCAGCTGCTCATAAGCTGAGGATCTGCTACACAGCCAGTGCTGGTTTTCAGTCTTGTGTAGTTTTTACGAACAATATATCCCCTGAAAGCTAAAAAACATAGTTATGAATCAGAGAAAAATTCTGCAGAGCCTGAAACACAGCCTGGCACCTGACTCTGCACCACAGAGCTGAATGCCCTCAACTTTTACTGAACCAGTGGGCAGAGAGAACACTTAGCACCTCACAGGGGTGGCTCCAAAGTTTGCTGTGTAAACAACAGCTAGAAATTATGCAGGGCCTTACACTTTTGCTCTTACAGTGACCACTTGGCACAGCCCAGGCAAGGAAAACAGGCCTTAAAATAAGAATATGCTTAATTTAAATAGGAATCCATCTTAGAATGTACTAGAATACGTAGTAGAAAATCACTCCCAAAACACCTTCTTTAATCAGAAGTCTCATGATTTGAGCTAGTCAGAATTTTACAGAATCAGAAGTTTTACCTGTTTTAAATATGGAGTAGTGGGGTGAGGAGCCACGGACAGATATATTTGATTAAAACTAGAAAAGATAATATCTTCTCCTATTTTTCAATTAACTGTAACCACCAAAAAACATCTAAAACGTCTCTCATAAAAATAATCAGGAAAAAAAACCCTACAGAGACTGGAATTTACATCATTCATACAAAGAAAAAAAAAACCTAAACCAAAACAATCACTAGAAATACTAATTGAAGTAGCAAGCATGCAGTGAAATGAAATGACAATGAAAATGGCAGTGAATAACATTTTTAAGATATCTACATAATTTATTTCAATGGACTGATTTGGATTGGGGTACTTAAATAACTTAATTACTTCTGTAGTTTTATCTGACATGAATTCTTGACACATGTGAGCAGTTAGTAATAAAGCTCCAGCACAAACCACAGGTAGCGATACATACTGCACTTAGGACAAAAGACTCAAAAGTACTGCAATGTACAGTTAAACCCTTTTTTTTTTTTTTTGGTAGGGTTTATTTCAAGCATTATTTTAAGTAGAAATAACTTGATAAAAGGGGAGTAAGGGCTGAAAACGAACAAAGTAAGTATAGTGTAAATGCCATAGCTAAAGTGTATGACAAGCAGTTGCTGAATAAGAAGACTGAGGGAAAGGAGCAGTTTACTAGTCCAGCAGGACTGCAACTTAAACAGTGAGACAATATATGAAAGAAAATTGAAGCTACGATCAGAAAATATTACGATGTTGAGGGAAAAAAATTCCCTGTCCAGGAAAAGCTTTTAAGAATACTAAACACGTGCAAAAGCACGTGTCAGTCTGGGGAATAATTACCCAAAGGAGGCGAAGAAGAGCCGTCTCACTGGGGTTCCTAGAATCCAGGGTTAAATATTACAGTGAGATGTAGGATAGGCACAGAAGTGGGGTCTAGGGCAATGTCATGTAGGATCAGGGTCATGATAGCACTGTAGATTACAAAGGGGAATCAGGAAGTAGAATAAATATAGAATACAGAATGAATTGAGAACAGAGAAGTTGAGCAGAAGATTAACAATTTTTCTCTCTATCTCACGCCTCTGATTTTATGAAAACACTAGCAATAGGCATTATCTACACAACAGAGAATAAAGACCCTGCAGAATCTGCAATCCCTCCATTATTATCAAATTATGAGATAATTGATTTATTTCCCTTTTTGTCCATTTAACTACTCTTATAAATTTAGCTCCCCATTCATGTGGGGTTTTTTTGTGTAATGAAAAGATGATGGAGGAAACAAAACAGAGCTAACTTGATTCCCTAAGGAAAGGGCTGTAACTAATCCTTTCTTTTCTATTGTAATACCTGTATAGTGTTAATGGTCTTTTCAGCCACCTATGTCCAGAAAAACATGTGGTGTTGTGTTTATTTGTGCAATATAAGAAAATGAAAACCATCTGAACAGTTCAAGCTGTGGCATGCAATGCACCACAGCAATCTAAACGTTCCAGTTCTACTGAGGTTTCCAGGCTAAGAAGCAGCAAAAATTGCCTTTTAATGAGAGGCTACTAAAATAACCATTCACTTTACAGAAGGCATGACAGAAGTTAGGCGTGCTGAGGTGTTGTACTGAATACAGAGCTCAGGTATCATGAGGCTGAGGAACTTTCCACCCTTAATAATCAGACTGGAAAAGTCTGCCTGTCTGGCAGAGATGAGGCAAGCTTTCACTTGCCCCATGTGATCAAGCTTCCAATCCTTAACTATCCCCTACTGACCAGACAAGGAGCCTACTCTGATATTGGCAACAGAGACAGCTGGCCAGCAGCCACCTCTCTGCAGCTGAAACATGCTGAGTATCAGACAGTCGATGGACTACTATAAGGAAGCACTGAAACAAATGAACAAATAAGATAAACTTCAGTTTTATCCTTAGTAATTTCTCAGCTTTTAGTAGTTCTTTGCATGTGTGTGTATATATAAAATCAACCCTAATACCTACTGTGATTTTATTTTTCAAAATAATCCTTTTTTTCCCCAGAGACTCTTTATTAAACTCAGTATAACCACTTTGGTCTTTCCTCCATTCACTACACAAAACCTGCTACATCTGATTTAATAAACATAGTTTTTACCCTGTCTTTTGTTTTCATATGTATTTTCAAAATCAACTCCTCTGTTCTGCAAGCTGGTTTCTAACATTCTTATAGAATACCTTGAATCTGACAGGTAAATGGCAGTATTTTTCCTACTTTCCCTTTGACTCATGGGATAACTGAAGTAGCAGGATAAACAAACTTTCTCTCTCAAAAGCTTCATTGAGCATTAGTAGAACTGCATCTTTTCAACATTTATTAACTGGATCTATAATATTTCAAAAGAAATGCATATGCAGAGAATTCTGCTGGGGGAGTCTGGGAGGCTGGGAAGCTGCTCCATCACAGCAATTTGCATTACTGACTGGTGCTGGTTTTGACACTAAGCACTTGGCTCAAAGAGTGTGAAATTAGCAGACTCATGTTGCTACTGCTCCATGAACAATCACTGCATCATTGAAGAAGAATGATTACCAGCTGTCACCTCATTTTCACCTTACCCAGTCTATATTCCAAACTTTCCAGCAACAGCATCTTTAACCCTGATCTTTACATAGCCAAAGATGACAGGACCCGAAAAGCAACATAGAAACTGAATTTCATTTTAGCAATTCTATTAGCAATTCAGTGTTAAATGTTTTATGTGCCGCAATTTAGAACACGAATTTTTACTTCTTGTACTGATCAATTCTCACACAAAGCAAGTCTTCTGTCAGCTCCAGCACCTGGCAAACCAAGAATATATTTACCTCAGGGAGTTTGAAATTTTGGTGTCCTGCAGTTGAAAACCTTTATTTTAAGGTCTAAGTACCAAGGCATATACATTACACACAATGTTGCACAATTCCAAATAGGAAAAGTCCAGGCATTTTCCCCCTGATTCCCATAGGAAATATATAGTTACAGACCAAATTGTGAAGCACAATGTAGAAAGATCAAAGCTAAACAATCGCAGGTCTATACAAGAAGTATAAAGCAAGGAGATGAAGTAGTATTCTAAACAGCAGAAGGATTCATTCTCAGTCATGAAAAAGCATGTTAAGCAGGTATTTTTTAGAGAGACACATTTATAATCTATAATATCACCTAAAATAGCATGTAACAGCAACTCGGAAATGAAAGCTCATGCTTGCTGAAGAGAAGATATTATGGTAGTTTGTAATCAGAAGGTGATTTGCTACGAACAGCACCTCACTTTCTTAATTTGCCTAGTTAAAAGAGCATTCAGCAGCTTAACTAACAGCATCTGAGAGGATTTGGAGCCCATGAATCTGATTCTTCACTCCATGCCAAATTAATTTTAATGAACAGGTAAAAGGGATGGAGAGCCACATCCTTTGCTGGGTCTCACAAATACCTCCCTCTCTTTCACCTCTCACTCTGGATGGATGTTGGGTGATGCCTGTTTAATAGCAGAAAAAACCCAACCCTTGCCTTAAGTTCTCCAGCAGAAGCATTACAAGAAAGCAAGTCACGAGTTCTCACGTACAAGCAGTAACAGTAACAAGCAGCAACTATTAGGCAGACTCACCAAGACTGGCATCAGGACTGGTTGGTGGCACTGGTGCACATCACCACTTGGACATATGTGCTTTAATTACCAGGCATTACAGTCTCTGATCTTGAGACTTGGTCAAAGAAAAAGAAGTGAAGATGACTGTGAAACTCGTTGTCCATATCAGCAAGGGAAAGGAGTAAGTTTTCCAGTGTATTGTTGGACAAGGTATGTTGTTGTCCCTTCCTGATTTTAGCAAGGGTATGAAATCCAGTAAGAACATCTCCTTTTCATCTCCTCAAAAACAGGGGGGAAAACCAAAAGGAAATGCAGACATATTCACATCAACATAGCTTAGCCAGAGATGAGGATAGAATATAGGACCTCATACTTCAAAGCCATAAGGCCTTCTGACTTTTCCTAACATGTTCCCTGCACATGAGCAGCAGGCTTTTAATGGTTACTAGAGATACATACTAAATGTGGAGAATTACTGGATGCCCTAAGCTAGTACAGCACACAAAGAGATGGAAGAGTAAAGTTAACCAGAGCTCTGCAGCCTGTACAAACCAGGCTGCTTTAACCCTGAATGTGAAATCAAGGTAATACAGTGAGTCAGTTCAGCTGCCATTGAGAGAAACACATATCTCTGCAATGGTTCTTACACTGACAGTGTAGTTATAAGGAAGAAAATTAATGATATAACCAAGTAAAACAGGATCTGCTACTTAGCGGTTGTTATTTCCAGGAAAATTTTTTAAAAATCTATAGTTTTGAGATATATTTATAAAGTGCTTAGAAGTTTTTTGGAATATTTTACTCATGAAATTCTTGAACCTATACAACAGTACTAGCTGAATACATGTACACACACAGGTACGTAGTGATATAAATAGATAAATATAGCAGTTTCAAGAAAACTTCCTTGTCTTCTGTTGCAGCCAACATTAAATCTTTGCCATTGAAAATCCCAAAGGTAACACTTTTATTAAAAGCTTACATTTATTATAAATGTAAAGTATTAAATTACAGCTGTTCTCAGCCCCCCCTTTTTTATTATAATGGGGTAGTGTTGCCAGAAGCACATGTTAGAGCTATGTCAATAGCTAGCAACACTGCATGGGCAGAAGTTACAGAAAGAAAGCAATTGACAAAGGGATGCTTCATCTGGTTTCCTTCTGAACATCCATCACTTTTTATTTAAAAAAAAAAAAGAAAAAGAAAAAGAGCCCGAATCTTGAGTTCTTGATAAAGAATTTTCCAATACAATGTGACATATGGTGAGTGTGTGAGCACGTGTTGGAGGAGGAGATGGTGGCTCAATGGATTAGTCGTTTGCCTTTCACCTCTGGAAGCATAGTTAAACTCCGTCCTGACCAGATCTGCACAGTATATTCCAGATGGCTAAAGTGGGCCTAATTAAAATGAATTCAGTGATGTCACCTCAGATCTAAGTGAATCACATGCACCACTCATTTGGCATTTTGGCAATGTCAGTTCACAAATGAAACAACCAGATTAAAATCCTCCCTTAAATCTTTCAGGACAAGAGTCACACTGCATGGAAATAGATGCTACCATAACTAGAAAATGTACTTTTAGAATGGTGTTATCTGTTGTTTTAAATTCTAATTAATGTATTATTCTAATACAAAGGAACATTAAATGAGACTTGCATTTGGGAGGTAAATCAGTGCAGCAGCATTTCAGTCAGAGATGATTCAGTGGATATACACTGATTTAAACCAGCTGTGAATCTGGCAACAAAATTAAAAAAAATTCTTTTTAACAAAATATTTTTCCTTTTACGTAGATGTAAATCAAAACAATATAAATCCCAATTACAAAGAAATACTCAGAAGTGCAAAGTACTGTTAATACAAACACTACAGAAAATCATTCTTTACTATTCAACTCCAAGTTAAAAATTAGCATTTTCTAACCTTCACAGTTTGGGAAAGTGTGACTGGAAGAATTAGGAAAGACCTTGTGAACACTGTTTACCATTTTAGCCATAAGTCTAACAGCATGTGTGTATTCTGATAACCTGTGATGTAGATATGCTGAGGTAGGGTAGCTTTTTCTTCCCCTCCTAATTTAAATTCACAAATACTTTGTTTCCTAGCAAGGGTGTTTTCTCCCATCTGAAATAATGACTTTTTTCATGTAATATAATACACTAAAGAATTTTATCCTCATGTATTTTGTGAGGGTTGGTTTTTTTCTAAGTTTGTTTTTTCTTCCAATATTTCTTCAATGGATAGTGAACTGCTGGGCCCACAGAGATCTCCAGACCACCAGCTCATGTATTTGAAAGGCATCTGTTTATTTTTAAAATGCAAATGCAGCCTACCTCAAAGACTGACTTGCAAGAAATGAACAATCTGAACAAGTCAAGAGGTTTCCAATCAGGAGCTGTGTTCCTCCTTTATATCAGGCTATGATCACTTGCTGTCAAAACCACTTAAACAATATCCTGGAATCTGAATGAAGTCCCCCCACAATTAAAATGAGCAGGATAATCCTGCAAGAATTATTCAGGCAAATCATTTTTCACACAGTTTAAAGTAATGATAAGGTCATTTACAAAAGAAATCAGCGCCTTTGAAATGCTGACTTGTAGACAGAGGACTGCCTGGAGGAGGGCCATAGATAACAGTGAAGACTGGCCTCCTAACACTACCCTCGCAGTCTTTGGAACTGATTCTGATGAAGAGAAGGCCCAATAAGGTTAATACCCCTACTTTGATCTCTGTCAAAGCGTACCAGCAAGAATTAATTTACATTTCAGATGAAAAAGGTTGACAGCATGAAAAGGCATCTTGTTTCTGGTATGTGAATGTGCTGTAATAGATCGGGAATTCTGAAAGGAAGTTCTGAGGAAGCTAAAGGGATAAGCCGAGCGGCTGCTTTTATTGGGAAAGAGATGAAAGGAAAACAAATTTCAATATGCGCTGTTCTGTAGAAACATGTAAGCCAAATGCTTCCTAAATTTCAAGGCCTGCTTAAGCAGGGGGAAGGGGGAGGGAAAGGAGAGGGAAGTACATATATTTTAATTATATGTTTTTGCTAATGTCTGGATGACAAATGCAAACAATCTATCTCACTCCCTGAAATGTCTCATTTGAAAAAAAACATACAAAGGTGGTCATACTCCATTTCACTAAAAAGCTACCTTGAACCACATAGTCACATTATAAGATGTGCAAGGACAGGAGAGATTTGAAGTTGCTTTTGTCTCCATCTCACTAGGCACTTGGACAGTGTAGTATAAACAACAGAAAGGCTGTCAGTGTATTTTAAAACCTGGAAAATGGCCACCATTAGCAAGCATGAGCTTTGATTTGAAACGCAGAATAATTAGCATGTAGAGAAGAGAAAATGTGCACAAGAATTTCCAAATAAGAAGTCCTAGATATAGGTTTCCAAAGGCAGACAGAAATGTGTTGGAGCTTATTATTATAACCCTTCAAGTGCAGTGCCAGAGGTGGGAGGAGCAGACAGCCTAATTAATACAAAGGTGCACTGTGTCACTCTTAACCCCATAGTCCTAATGTTTATTCACCCAGACTGATCACTGGAACTGTCAGGTTACAAAGGAAGCCAGTGTGTGTGTTGGTGGGAAGAGTGCTAACAGCGTTCTTCCAGCGTGAGGTCCAAAGGGCTCAAATTCAAGGGTATGCGTACACTCCTGCTGCCTCTGCTCTGCCATGGTCAATGCAGTGCCTCAGAGATGGCAGGAGGGAATACAGCTCTGAACCTCTCCCGTGTGTGCAGACAGCAGAATGGGTCAGTTGCTTTTGCTAGAGAACTAGTAATGAGCATGCATCTCCTACCCGCCTAAGAAATCTGGCTGGATAAAACTCATAAGGCAGAATGTTCCCTGCAGTCTCCAGGTGATACCACTACACACCAGATCCTACTGAAGCCAAGATAACTCTGTAGGAACTGGTAATAGTGGGACAGTGATGGGTCAACTGTTTCACTTTCCTTTTTATGGCAAAAGGCTGTTGTAAAAGTCAGGAAATCAAAGTCCAGGTATGGCCAAGTGTAAATGTAGCGAATACTCCAGAAAATGGTTGCAGGGCATACTTTAAGATCTGGTCTCTGTGCTATCGTGAAAACAATAGAAAATGACAACAGAATGAGTGCTTATGAAGTCCCTCAGTGCTTGTTGTAATAGAGGAAAAATTTATCCTTAACAGTTCTCCAGTTAACAGCATCTTCTGCATCTGACCCTAGAGCTATAGTTCATGATTCTGCGTAACAATGTGCGTGCAAACCTATAAACTATTATTTTATCCTAATGATATTCTGCTCCTTTCTGTACCTAGACTGGTACCTTGTTTTCTGATCACAGGGATGCTGAATTTCAGAGTAGCAAACTTGGACAAAAGAAAAACAAATTAATTTACTGTAAATGGCTTGAAAAAAAGTAAAAGAATATTTAGAACACATCTTTTTCATATTGCCTCTGGATTATATGATACAGGATAAAGAGGTGACAAAATTTAGGAATGATAACACAGGAAGCTGAAGGAATAAAGGTGGTACGTTGGCTTATCTGTAAACACAATCGCTACCACTCCTTTTTGATCGGCTACAGTCTTTCAGCCTGGCGTTGGCCAGGGAAGGTGTATTACACTGCATCATATGGAGGCAGCTTTGTATGTGCAGCATCTGAAAACACCACTGAGTTCATGGCACTGGTTCTTGGATTTCTGTGCCATATGGTACTCTGCTCTCTACTAGAGACCTACACAGCCCTATGGGCCTGTTCCTCCAATAATCTCTTTAAAGTTTATTCAAATTCATATTGATACGGCTGCATAGGAGTCTGGCAGAGAGTCAAAAGATTGGCCAAAGCTGGCAAACTCAGCAAGCAGTTGAAACGAAAACCTGGCAACCTGCCAAGATCAGGGCTCCACACAAAGGCAGAAATTTGTGTCCAGTGCCTCCTATCCACACTTCCAGTCATATCAATCCAGTCTTCATATCAGCTCTACATTTAGTTGAATCATACTGACTGTGCTCAGAAGAATCTTAAACTATTAACTCCACAGCTTTTAATCAGTATATTTTTCTTTTAGAGAAGTACTTAGAAAAAGCCTGAAGTACCTGATACCTGTCACTGATGTAATTTGATATTGACCACAAGTAATGTTTCTGATAGCTTTCGTTTGGACTGTGTGTATTTCTCTTGGCTATAAACACTGACACATAAAATCACCCACAGCAGAATAGGTGTTGGCAATTGAAATAATGTTTTAATTACCTGCTTGAATATGTATAGCAGCATCAGTTCTTCTGTTCCTTATTTCCTTGTACTTCCTGCGAGCTTCATATCCTCTCCAGGCTAAAAATACAAACCCATGTGCTGGAAATTACATTTATTTAAGGAAGTGCTAGAGAGTCTACAGAGTCAGAGATGTACTGAAACTTTCATCCCTCCTGCCATAACCACTCCAGCCCCCACCCCCAGTATCTCTTCCCCTCCCACCCACATGTTGAACTCTGGGTATTCACATTCCCACAACTTCAAACACCGCTTCACTCATCCAAATTTTAATTGTCACCATGTGCTCACTGATGTCCTAATCCAAAAGGCAAAGGTGCATGATCATGTCAGCACAAGAACTCCCCTCCTCACACAGCTCCCCAAATTTGATACAAGGAAGCCTGCTAAATTACTGATTATCAGCCCCTCAGGCCCAGCTCAGATGTATGTTATGTGGAATTATGGTATACATGGGGGTGGAGCCATGCTACTACATTTCATTTATGTGCTGCATGCTAGCGTAGACATACCTAACAATATTTTCATTTTGTGCACAAGAATCATGTTCAAAATACTAAAATATTTAAATAAAGACATTACCAAATACTAAGATGACACCTTAGAAGTGAATCAGTAATTTTTGCATCAATTAGCTGGAGAGAAAAGCACCTCCGGTTATTTTGCTTTCATGTACGTGCAATTTAACAACTTGAAATGCAAAGACACTCAATGAAACATGGAATGTGAACATTTACCTGACTGTATGGTAACAGCACTATTTTCTCTTTTCTCTTTGACTTTCTTGTATCTCCTTGCTCCAAGCCATCCCTTGATATATGCTTGCATGACCACTACCCTCCCTATAACTTCTCGCAGGAACAAATTTAACTGCTCTATATGGTAATACTTTAGAAAAACCTGAAATGGAGCAACAACAACCACACAAAAATCAGTATTACATGCAGGCAATAGCACAACCTCTTGTATCCTGCCTTTTCATTAGTCTTATGTCAGCCTGTCTTAGGGCACTGTTACTGAGAAAACTGGTAAAATACTGGTTGCTAATATCATAGCAATCTTGTGAATCAAATATTTGTTCTCAGTGTGCCTGTGGAATCTCAACATTCCACTGATTATAATCATCCCATTGCAAAACAAACCACATATTTACCCCTTTTACAAAGTAAATTGGTCAGGGCGATATTTTCAGATACCAACTATTTTGAAATTAACCTTTCTTGGCAGTGGGAAGATAAATCCTGGGTTGAATTTGGGTTTAGGCATAATATTGTCTAACAGCATTCTGCTTCAGGTGGCAAATCCTATGGGTGCTTACCTACACTTTATCTGGGTTTTGAGCAGGAAAATTCTCTTTGTTTTTCCTCTGTGCACTGTAAAACAACTCCAGATGTATAACTTCTGTTTTACAGAAGTCACCCACTCCATTTTAAACCATGAACAAAGACTCTTGACAGAGCCGGAGGGGTTTCACCTGAAACTCCACAAATAGATAATGTACTAACCAGGTTCACAGGATGGGTCAGAGCATGAAGTTTCAATCATGCCGCGATAAAGAACAGAAGGAACTTCAGGGGGGCACTGCCACAGCAGGCACGGACAGATGAACTCTCCTTATCAAGGCAGGCACATGCAGAGTGCTCTTTGGGGAGGTACCCAATGTACCACTCCCTCTCACAGCACTAACTCAGCTGTCTGGGGAGGGCACCTGGGAGGCTAACTGGAGCAAATTCCTTGTTCTTTTGTTCATTCATGCAGTACTTTTCAAACCATCAGTAGACATGTTTAGCTAAAAGGAAACTATCCTTGAGAAAATGTTAGCACCCTCTACCTTGGTTTTCCCAAGAATCCAGTTGTCTAGTTTAGATTTCTCCAAAATGGCAAGACAGTTTTCTCTGCTACCAAGGGGAGCCTCGTGTGCCTTGAATGCAAGGTAATAATACCTGCAAAACCAAATGACAAAGAAAGAATTGACTTGACAATCTATATATTTCACTGCTCTTTTCTAGTTCAGAGTTGCATTTCCAGAATTGATGGGCCAAATTCTCCCTTATACTCAGTCCTCCTCATAAATGATACACAGCTGACATGAACACATATTTGAGCATATAAATGACATAGGAAAATAAGTGGTACCACAGTGTTGACAAGAATTTGCTGCATTCTAGAAATCCCCAGTCGGTGTAATCATCCCTTAAAGGTCTTCACACACCAGTGCAACTCAGGTGAATGAGTGAATGAATGAATGACAGCAAGAAGAAGGAAAAGCGCTAGAAATCAGAGTAATAGAAAGAAAGGCAAAAATAAAACCTTTTGCATAACGTGTGAAATTAGTACGCCATCTACAGAGCTGCATAACATACTTTGGCAGTTACATCTCACTGCCAGTCTGCAAGTTCTGTTGAATAAGTCTGTGCTTCCTGAGGCATTCAATGGACCTTTATGGATTTCTGAGTGGGAGAAAAGTCAAATGTTAGCACCAAAGAAAGAAAAGAACCAAAAGTTAGTTATTCATGACCTGATGTCTATTTCTAATGAGAAATGCCAAAAAAGGCATTCAATATTTTAGCTACTGGTATTGGTCACTTTTTCACAAGGAAATATAAATGGCGTTGATATTCTTTGGGAAGCATAAATCCACAGAAGTCCGAGACTTTTGAGCTTGTAACAAGATCACTCCCATCAATGGAACTCAGTGGAGCTTCCCATTTTCAGTGTGCCTAATAGAAAGCCTGAGGATTCTCAACTGGTGAAGATAAAGGCAGCACTAGGAGGGTAGGCAATGATACAGTGATACTGATTGAGTCTGAAGCTGAAAGGCTGCTGCTGTATATGAAGAATAAAGATCAGTTTACAGTCAAAACAACTCCCATATCAATCTTTATTTACAGACATCAAGATGCTCAGACTGCATGAAGACCCACCTCCAGAAGAGGTCATATACATGCATAATTAAAGCAATTGGCATTGCTATTGTATTGGCAAGGATTTTATCAGTGCTGATGGTTAAACAGAACTAGTAGCTATTTTTAAAGTAAAACAAGAGAATTATGACTTATATGAATGTAATAATTTTGTTTACTCACAAGGATTTCTGTGCTTATGATTAGGTTTGTAAGCCAGTAGGCATGATGTCTTTTTTCTCTTTGATTGGGATAAACAATTAATTGGAATGATTATAATCAATTTTAGTGGCCTCTGGAGCAGGCCCATACTAAACAACACAGACTTTTCTTTTGTCCATGTTCCCTTGCAAAGAACAGCCCCTAACAATTATGTGAAATAACATTATTGTGCAAATAGTTAATAAAAAAGGGATGTAAACATGTTTGAATGAAACGGATATTAAGAATGCATGGACCAATCCCTACATGCAAAGCTACCATGCATCAATGAAGAATGGTTTTATAGTATTTAAGTAACTCTACTTACAAACAATTATGTTAAGTAAGAGCAAGAACAAGTGCCAGTTAGTTTACAAAAACATGAAGAGAAGAATCATACCAGTGAATCTCAATGACAGATTCCTCTGTAGCCACAAAGGCAAGAAAATATCCCACCTCAAGAAAATATGGAGAAGCAATTAGAAAAAAAGGAATAGCGCAAGATTTTTTTCTTTTTTAAATCAGGAGAAAATTATTTTCAAATACTTGTTCCAGTTAATCTCTCGATATTAGCTCCACTTGTCACAAGAAAGAAAAAAGAACCACTGAAATAGTCAGTAAAGATCAAAGGGGAATAACACGACATCTGAAGGCAGAAGCACTGGAATCAGTCCTGGACCAGAGACATAGATATTCACCAACTGGAAACACTGCCCACTCTGAATGATGATGGAAGATTATGTATTACTGAGTGATTTTTAAGGCAGTGATTTTCTCAATAACATGATATTGCAAATTCTTTAGCCAAGTCTTTAAAAATCCTGAGTCTGCCACTTAGTAGGTATGGAGAAACATGGTGCATTTAAAAGAAAAAAGTACTTTTCTTCCACCTTATTACTGAACTTAATGATGCCAGTTTTCACAAGAAAAATGGTATTATGAGTTGTATTAATAAAACTCAAATTTAAAATATACGTTATCACAAACCGTTTGTGATAGCATGCAGTTTCAACATGACAGATGCATCAGGGAACTTGCACTAATATTAAATTGCTGTTTGCTTCAAAAGACAGTTCAGATAGCCATGTTATTTACACATGTGTGTAACGAGCAGTTCCTTACCTTAGACGGAAGGAAAGATTCAAGTGAGTGACAATATTAGTTTTCTGGTTGTTCATACATCTTTTAAGGCACTGATGCAATAAAGTACTCAAGAGGAATCTCATAATTTTTGAATTTTACTATTTTAGCAATGATATTTTAATTACCAAAAAGTTGACTTCTTATTTATGACAAATACCTGTCTGAAAAGTATTTCTGAGCTATGCAACTTACATGCTTGACTATACCATTTTATGAGAAACTTCAGCATCCTTTAAATGTTGTACCCTTTCCATTAGCTCTTTTTCATGATCTAGAGTGTAGTTGCTTTTTGTGCTCAGAAGAAAAATGTAAATAAAACAATGCCCATTTTTCTTATAAATTTTTTTTTTAACATATGTTTTTATAAATTTAAATTTATCTGTCTTGTAACAAACCAAGCCATTCAGCATGACAGTAACTTTATAAACCATGGACATTTCAGGGAAACATATATTAACATGCGTTTAACTGTACTTAGTATTCATTAGTCATAAACCAACATTTTTTAAAGGTTGAATTATCCCCAGACCAATAATTGCTAGGACATGTGGAGTTAAGGTTCGACATTAAAGACATACAGGTATGCTAAGATATGGAAAAGTTCATAATGATGCCATTCATTAACTATCTGATTATGGCCAAGATATTTTAGTGTTGGTGGGTTTAAATTAGATAAACTGATTGTAAACAAATGGTTCAACTTCTCTCCCTTCTTTAAAGGGTGAACTGTGGAACTGTTCAATAAATAGCATTTAAACAGCACCTTAACTACTATACCAGTGTCTCTTACTAAAGTTCCCTTCACATTCCAGACTTAAAGGCAGCATCAATTCTACACAATTAACCCAAAAAGTAATTATTAACACTTTTTCTCTTTAAAACAAATCTTTGTACTAAAATATAGTGGCTTAAAGTGGAGAATGGACAATGATATGTGAAAAGCATGAGGTGCAAGAGGGCAAAATCCTTTTCTGGCCAGACCCCCAGCAACAGTAGGGGCATTCTCAACATTCCAGAAGACGTTTGTCTCTTCTTAGCCCTGGAGTTGGAAAGTTTAAAAAAAAAAGTTTTTACCACTGAAAGAGCCATTAAATAACTTCCAAAAAGTCCTAACTTGTATTGGTTGTATCGTGCCCCTTTCAGAAACTTTCAGATCTGAATTCATACAATTAATTGTATATGTGTCTATACTAAGAGTATGAATGAAAAAATGTAAATGAAAAAATGAAAAAAATCTACAATACTCCTGAAATTCAGTAACAGATACCTAATATGTATGCTGTAAATCATCAGATAAACACAGAGTCACAGAAATACTCTCAGAAAGGCATAAGCATATAGAGTTCATAAGGGTTTATCTGACTTCTCACTCCTAGAGATTTCATATCTTCTCCATCTTGCAACTCTCTACCAGTGTTCTGTGAATGGCGAGAGCCTAGAATATATGTGGAAAGTACAGTAGTTTACCATATTTTAAATGTACAGGAACATTGTACAGATCTGGTGAAATCTTAAAGTCACTGAAACAAATAGCAAACATTTCCGTGGTTAATAGTAAAATAATCTCATATAGGGGATGTTACAATTTTGTTTCCAGTCACTTAGGGACTGAGGCACTTCAAGCATGACAGCATTTAGGCACATTAGACTCTAAAGTCCCCTATCTTTTGACCTGTGATACAGTATATACCACATTAAATAAAAGGTGCATACAGCTGGGGCATATGTGGTGAGGACACACCTGCTTACCACGTCATGTCACGTGGGGGCCCAGGCACTCGTCATGTCTCATGAGACATGTCTCTCTCGAGACAGGCCCATGTCATGTCTCCAGGGGCCCAGGCACTCGTATACAGTAAGGAGCGTCCCATCCAGTGGGACTTGAAGTGCAGGTGCCTGCTGTGAAGCACACTTCCCTTTGCTGCTGTGCAATGTGTGGGCGCTATGCGGCCCCACAAGCCAGGCATGCCTGGCTGCTTGATTGGGTCAATAACCTGTGCCTGAAACCTGGGATTCCAACCTGGGAAAGGGGCCATGCTGTTTCACATCAAACATGTAAGGGACACGTGATGGCATGGGGTGTGAGACAAGGCCAAAGGAGACAAGTGCCTAAGACTTGACAGGTCTACAGTGTTTACAGGGGCTGCAGATTACATTTTCCTACTTCAAGTAGAAGAATATGTATATTTATATACATAAAACAGATGGTTGTACACTTGGCTGAAGAAACACTGTGTGAATGAGTTACCATTAGTCCTCTCCTCACCATCTGCTTTTTAACCCAATAAACCCAATAAACTACCTCCAGGTTTGCAACACTGAAATAATCCGCTCTACATGAAAACAGCAGACAGTAAAGAGTAACATTAGACAGAGCTTTATCTTTTGTTTACCTCCCACCTGATAAACCCTGAATGGCTCTGTTCCCTGCCTTTGATTGTTTTGTCCTCATATTTCCTGCTAAGAGTTTACAAAACAGCATTATTGAACAGGCAGATAAGAAGCACACCTATTTGTTTAATAACATCAAGGGAGAAAAAGTGCTGGCTCATCCATTTTGTTGTTCAGTTGCTCGAAAGGATCAAAATACCAATTAACTTGCTGGCTTAGAATATCTTTGATATCCTCACATTTACTGACATTTTGAAACTCTTGTTCATACTTGCCTAATATCTTTTTGATAATGAACAAAGAAGTGCCAATCTGTTTAGCATTTGACCTGTTTTCTCAAACATTTTTATGCATTCAACTACTTAGTTCCTAAAAACACTTGAGTAGTCATGGTTGTAAGTTGAAGAAAAATGTTTCTTGTTCATTGATAGCTTTTTAAAGCATTGTTCTTTCTTTTTTTTTTTCCCCCTCAGAGCACACAGAAGAGATTTGTTTAAAATATAGCACGAACTGAACAAAAGAGCAAGGCCACCCCCTCTCCCACCTCCTGTTTATATTCTGCACTCAGGAAGCCGTCTGTGCTGTTGGGCAAATTGCTAAATCTCCCTCCACTTTGCTTGCCATGCCGACTTTCTATCTTGAAAGAATTACATCAAATTGGACTAAAAACTTGGGGAGTATTTGACAAGATGTTAAACACAACTTGCCCTTATCTGCAGGAATGGAAAGCTACAGTCAATGTTGCTTTTATTACCATTACCTTTCAAGGTGGTACTCAAATTCAGTGTACTTTTGAATGAAAAGAATCTACTGATAAGAGGAGGCCTAATTTCCTCTCAATTTACACTAATTTCAGTGGAGTTAATATTAGTTCACTTACGTGTAAATTGGATAAAATTTAAGGTTAATAATTCTGCCTTCATCCTCTTCAGGATGTTGCAAAGATGGGTTAGTGATCACAAAAATTAATCTCTTTGTTAAACCTGCTTTAGGATAGCACGACCTTACTAAAATTAGTTATGTAACATAAAAAAAGTGGGGGGAAATTGGATCTGAAAATTAATTTGCTTTGATGGACAAATGAACACGTTCGTTATCCTTCCTTGAATATATCTCTCTAGTGTTTTCCTATTACATATTCATTTGGCATACTAAGATATTACAAATCAGAAAATGTCGTAATTTTTCAGAATTATTTGATTAAGCTATGGTTTATCATTCAACATCTCTCAGTGCAAGGATCACAGATTTCCAAGCCCAAATGACTGATTTACACACGTAAATTTATGCCATCTCTGGGTTTCAGAAAGGTCTTAGAAAGGTCTGTGAAACTGTTTATGTCTCTTCTTTCTCAAAAACATGACCAGTTCCTTCCCTCTAGCACCATATGAAGGACGCACTTTCAGTAGATTCATTAACTCTATATCGTCTGGATGAGCAACTTCCAGTTCAGAAAATATCACTAAAACCTTGATTTAGTCCTTCACTACTGTTCCTAACTGTTGAGTAGTTGCTGCTGCCCCACTAGTGAACTATCCTACAGACTGGAAAACAGTAAATAGTACACAAAAACGTATTTTCAAACTAGAGGAAAACCATAATGACCATATAAACATATTGTCATCATAAAGAAAACAGTATTTCCTAAATCAAATTTGTAACTTTTTGAGATTAAGAATAATACTAAAGCCAATAATAGGACAGAGGTTCTTTATAATTCATGATACCTCCAAGATAAATGACTACAAGGCTACGAAGTTATTATGAGGAGTATTTCCAAATCTAAAGCTTTTACATCAGTTCATCCTTAAGCATGTGCACATTCTTCATATGACAGCTGAAGGGCACTGACCTTCCAAATCCTTATATTACCTGAGCATGATGCATAATTTCCATGTGTTGCCTCTACTGAGAGAATCACAGGGACAGGCTCGCTACTGAACACAAGTGCTCACTGCTGGTCTCACATTGATTTTTCCACATTAGAGCTCAGGTATCTCTTGTCTTTATCTCTGATAGTCCCTGTTCCCATTAGAGAATCAGACCATACATGTACAAACCAATGCTTGTAGAATTTTCTGTACTTAAGCATAGAATATATTTTATTGAATGGCATTTTAAAACAATTGCCATGTTATAGAAGTCTTACCTTTTCACAAACTCGTCAAAGAGGATGCGATGAGAATACCCTTTTTGACGTATTTTGACCGTTTCCAGAATTCCAGTGTATCGTAGCTGCAGTAGAACTCTCTCATGAGAAAATGTCAGCGCTTCTCGATCATCGTTAGGTTTAATGCAGCGGATGAAGTGAGGCTGTCCAACAACCATTTTGGATAAAAGATCCATGAGGGAATACTAGTGAGGAAAACAAAAAGGATACACACACTTGACAAAAAACTTCAATGCAGCTACGTAAGCAGGAGATATGAGTTTGTAAATAGTGTGTAAAGCTTGATTGTATTTTAGTCTGCAATGTTAATCTGCATTGATATTTTATTAATTTTTAAGCTTTTCGTTAAAACCTAGAACCCAATAGAAGTTTTCAATTGTAAAAAAAAAAAAAAAATCCTAGTTGTTCTTACTTCTTACACCTTTCTCTTCATTTGTCTTTATACCACATTTCTGTAGTTGAAGACAACCCATACAAAAAAAAATTACTTGAAAAATGTCCTAACTATAATGCTACTGTAGGCATGTTTACTCAATCAAATATCCCCAACAGAAGAACAAGTTTTATTGTTCAAAAAATCATAGGAATTCACAGAAAATCATGGGGAAAGGGATGTAAGAAGTCATCAGTTCAGTCCTCTGCCCAGAGAGAACACTAGATGTATCTGTACCATTTCAGGCACATCTCTGTTTAATTCATTTTTCAAAATCACTGAGGATACAGAGTGCACAATCTTCCTGGATAACCTACAGAGGTTCTACATTTTCATGACTTTTCATAATGTTCTTAAC
>NW_010245558.1:498-20312 GCF_000690775.1 Eurypyga helias | reverse complement strand
GAAGGCCCATTATTTCTTTTCCTATCTACCCTGGACATGGAAAACAATTTATTCCATTGTATTTTACACTAAAATGAAAAAAGCATGATTAGATCCTATTACCTGTCTTCTGATGACTCCTCTGAATACTGATACTTCTGCTTCATCCTCACCTCATTAACCCACTGTACAATAAGTATTTGTTGCAAATACACTCAATCTCAAAATCACAATTCCAAGGTGACTGTGGTCACTTTGCTGTAGGCTGCGTCCACCTTACGGTGTACTTTCACACTCACTCCCCTACTCAGCGTGGTTTTTTTTTTTTGATTATAGGACAAGTATGGATGTGTCCTTGTACCCTCCTCACTGGGGCAACATCTCAGTATACATCAGCTTCCTTTATGCCTTTCCTTACGCTATTTTGCACGACAAAGAAAACAGGTATTCCTGCATGGCTTGAAGCTTTGACTTGGCTAATGCAGCACTGCAAACTTCCCCAGTTTGCATGGTACAAGCGCAGCCCAAGGACCAACTGCTCAAAGCTTTTCCATTCTGCAATGACTGCAAGAAAACAAAAATTAACCAACAGCTATGGTATGGCATGTGGGTTTCCTGACTCTTAACCTTCCAGTTCCAACATTCTCAATGCCTTCTTTTTACTTGTTTGATTTAAACACGCATGCAGAATGTACATTACCCCAGGCAGGATTACTACTGATAGAATAGCAATCCATATTATTTATAACAGTATTTCCAACAGATAGATTATTTCTACATATTAGCCCAAGTGACAAATCTTAAACTTTAAAAGTAAGTATGCTGAAGCTTGTAAAAAAATATGAGGGCTTTAGTAAAGACAGCTATTTCATTTGCACAAAATCAGTTTTTTGTTCATAAAGAGCCTGTTCTAGGCCTCAAGTATTTTAGATGGAAATAGTCTAGACTGTTATCTAGATTTTGTTACCAATGTACTTCACAAAATTATAAAAGTACAAGTATGAGGAAACAAAAAGAAAAGGAGCAAAAGAAAATTTATAAGTCTGCAAAGGCCTCACAACTGAATTAAAAATGTTCTCTTTTCTCCTTGATCTCACAATCCCACAAGTATTTTAGATATATCTTCTGTTCTTATTACTGAAATGTTTGTTTACAATTTAATTTTTGTACCCTAAAATAGGAAGCCATAGTTTGCCTCTTCATGTTTGTTGTTTCCTCAGGGTGTCGCATAACTTCCATTGTGTCAACCTGGAAGACAAAATGCAGATGTTAGAGCTGTTCCAGAAACACTGCAGAGCCACCCCACCTTGCCCACAAAAGCTGGGTTCAGTTTTTGCTATGGTCATTACTTCCAGTGTGAGTATGCCAGAGTACTTATTCAGAGGTAGAAAGGCTTGCTGGTTTTGGGTAGGATACAGTTAATTTTCTTCACAGTAGCTAGGATGGGGCTGTGTTTTGGATCTGTGCTCAAAACAGTGTAGATAATACAAAGATATTTTAGCTATTGCTGAGCAGTGCTTACACAGCGTCAAGGCCTTTGTTGCTCCTCACACCACCGCACCAACAAGGAGGCTGGGGGTGTCTTCTCAACAAGAAACTAGAAGGGCACACAGCTGGGACAGCTGACCCCAAATGACCCAAGGGATATCCCACACCATATGACATGCTCAGCATGTAAAGCTGGGGAAGACGAAGGAAGGGGGAAACATTCAGAATTAGAGTTTGTCTTCCCAAGTAACTGTTATGCATGATGGAGCTCTGCTTTCCTGGGGATGGCTGAACACCTGCCTGTCGATCAGAAGTGGTGAATGAATTCCATATTTTGCTTTGCTTGCCTGCACAGCTTTTGCTTTACCATTAAACTTTCGTTATCTCAACCCACAAGCTGTCTCACTTTTACTCTTTAGTTTCTCCCCCACTGTACCAGAGGGGGAGTGAGCGAGTGGCTGTGTGGTGCGAAGTTGCCAGCTGGGGTGAAACCATGACAGAAGACAGCTTCTCACACACAGGAAATGCAATGATTTCAGAGAGAGCTGTAAGTGTTCTGAATGATTTCACACTTTTGTTGTGATAGTATAACACTAAGCCAATGAAGCAGCTGTCAAGGGGCTATACCTTATGAACCAATTTCTAAAAAGCGTTCCTCTTATCACCACTATAATTAACTCCATCAGGTCTTATTTTCTGTATAAGAAGCATTAGAATTTTTGTAATGACCAGGAAGTAAATTGAGCTGCTTAAGTTTGCCCATGTATGGAAAAAATGTTGTTGTCGGATTAAAAGTGGCAAACGAAGTAGGTAATCTCAGAATGTATATGTCTTTCCTTTCTCCTGTTGTGGTTACTATTAATTACTTTAAATTGCTATTTTGATGCCAAGAATTTCAGCAATCTTACTCTGCTGAACTGCCGCAGGTTTAAATACTGCTTTTTCAGCATTTCAGAAGAGTTATTTTTAGAGGGTATACATGGACAGCAAACATATTGCTCTTTGTATATTTTAGTTATATCGTCAGTACAGCTGTTCCTATAAAAATGAAACCAGAATTTATGAATGAGTATAACCATGGTTACCAATCACAAGCAGATTGTGTTGCTGTATCACAGCTCAACAAAATTAAAGAAAATCAACCAGCATCCTGTTTGCATGGAGCATTAACAACATTTTAGCATTCACTTGCTTGGTGGCAGTTTACCATCTGCTCTGACCAGGTGGCATTTGTATAACCCAGATAATGCTGTTGTCAGCACCTGTGCTACACTTCCTGGACTTTGCTCCATACAATCATTTCCAACACTCACTGACTTAAGACCACTCTTCTGAACACTAAAAGTAATTGTTGAAAGATTATAGTTCTCAATAAAGTAACTGTGTCTCTTACCTTCAGGAGATATTTAGGAGACTGCATGCAAAATATAAAGGAAGTGAAGCACTTAGTAGTAATAGATCAAGAAAATGAATTTTGCGTTGGGGAAGCAATCAAAAGAAAACTTGTGAAGACAAGAATCAGAATACAGATGGTGCAAAGGCAGACAGATTTCCTTAAGGATGACCATAAAAATTTCAGTATGTTTTTGTAATCTGTGATGTTTTAGCCTAGGGTGGTGTACACGCCTAGAGTACACATCTCAAACTAATACATGAGGAAAAAAAAATGCAGTTTCATTTCAGTTTTAAGTATGTTAACAGAAAACTCTGTAATATATCCCAGGAAAAATGCCTTATCAGCACAGATAACATTAAACATTTTAAGTGGTCATCTGACAAAGTAAACATCAATGACCTAATCTGAACAGCAGGCATGTCCATGAGGAAGGATATGTGAATGTTTCGAAACTATTTTAGCAAGACAACTGCTTTCTGAGAATTGGTATCTAAATCTCTAGTAAAGGTCAGGTAGAAGACAAAAACCACACCAGTGATTTTTGACAGTACGTTCAGACAGTAAATTCATAACTGGTAACATTTAATGTTTAAAGACAGACAATTTAATCACATAGAACACCAAATCAAGAGCAAATAGTTTGAGGACTGCACTGAAGCCCAAATGCCCATGAATTTGATCTTATAAACTGGATTCTTGTCTGTCTAGAAAAGCAGAGACTCAGTGATATTGTCGGAGGTTCAGCACTCATGATCTCTTAGTCCTAACTGGAATATCTACTGACTAATCAAGAGTGAGCTTAATCTCTACCTTTTGGGGAGTAGGGTACTGTAAGTATCCTTTTCACAGCTGCTGATTTTCACCAAACCTGTAGACTCTTAGAATCTCTGAGACTACCACTCTGTCAGGTATGGTTTACTACAGCCTGCTGGGTTCAAAAGGGGTTTGTTTTGTTTTGGGTGTTTTTGGGGGGAAGGGAGTGAACACACAGAAAGACAGATGGTCAGAAACACTAAGAGAGGAGACATAATACACTTTTTTTGAGAAAATCAGGGTAAAGCCAGTATTGTGAGATTGCTTTTCCTATGGATGGAGTTGTAAATTCAGACCTATGCAGTCTGTAAGGACTGGGATCAATTTCCAAATCCTTTTGACAAGAAATATTTGAAGTTTCCATTAGAAAAATTCTGATAGACCCTAAAGCTAGGGAGATTTTCTTGTAAGAAGTTTTAGAAGTTCTGCCTCTGGTTAATTTATAACAGTGCGTGTCTATGAAGCCATGCAGGTTTATGGTAGGGCAATAATTGCATGTACAACAGGCAACAGGCTTTATCACAACTGGTTTGTCAGAAAATGATAGAACATAATAAGTATGTCATGATATAATCTTGTGTTTTAAATCACTGGCTACTCATTTTAGACTAAAATGTAGAATATTTCAACTGTTAAGTCACATTTTTACATGACAGTAGTAATGAGGTACAATATGCATTTATACGATTACAACTGAAACGGAAAACAGCTTGACCTACAAAAGCCAAACTGTTCGGTCACTAAAAAAAATTGCTTATCATAGTTTTGAAACAATATAAAAAGAACAATTTATGACATTGTGCCACCTTATGAAGTCAGTGGAAATTATTACTTTCACATATTTACCACACCTGCTGCTGGCATGGTATGAAATACTGTAAAACCAAAAATTACATTCAGCAAAAAAGCCCATAAATTAAATAATAAATGAAAATTTCCGAACTTCCAAGCAAAATTATGATGTTTGGATTTTTTTAAACAAACTGTAAAATAGTAATTTAAAATATTTTTCCTGAAGTTGTTTTAATTAGAAGTTTTATGAAATTAAGATTTTTTTTTTAGCTAAAACTTATTCCAGTTAACATTTTCTGACTAGTGCTGCACTTACACATGTCTTTCAGCTCCTTCTTTAAAAATTTAAAGGGTGAGTAAAAACCACTTAAACACTACTTAGTATAACTGATTGTGTTTATTAAAGCTCTAAGAGAACTGCTTTATTTCATTCCAGCTGTGTCAATAAAAAGTGTGCTTAGAAAGCTTACGCTGAATACAGCTGGATATGGAAGACAATGTGTGTATAATACAAGAAAATTTGAAAGGCCATTATCTGTCCTTCAGCACTGACAGCGTTTGCACCAGAGGGGAAAGAAATCTCTGAAATCCACATCTGTATTTGCAGGTACAGTGAGGGAGATAGATGTCTGGGTGACATGAATTGCTGTATCAACATTTGCGCATGAGCTCAAATCACAAAAGAGAATGAAAAGAAATAAGAAACCTAGAACATAAGATTCTGTAGGCTTTTGAACAGTTGCTGTAACAACATTTGTTTGTAAAAATTATTACTGTTTGCTTTGGAGGGAAAAAAAAACCCAAAGCCAAACTAAGCTAACTCTACCAGTAGTACTTAGGAAGCGGGGAGGGAGTGTACATGCTATCAGCTTAAGGCACAAGAGTTTTCCTCAGAAATTAAGTGTACTCAGTTGGCAACACTGCCATAAAAGTATCTCATCCTTTTGCAATTATGCTACACATTTTTATGGCAAAATTCAGCAGCGTTTCAATAATACAGTTGTTCTTTTTAAAGAACAGTGGGTTTCCCAAGTGGTTCTTTTCTGGTCATCTATCAGTCACAGATGTCCCCTGGTTTTGCACTTGCAAATTGAATAAAATAAGGAACAGATAATTTTTTTTATATTCCTTTTCATACTGTTAAACACACTATTGAAATTTTACCCAATTAAATATCTTTCTAGGTCAAAATCAATGGAGGAAGACCTTGACCCCATTAAAATCAAGAGGAATATGTCTATCAATATCAAGGTAACTGATATTTCACTCCAAAACTTTAATCAGTAGTAAATTGATTCTTCACTGGATTCTACAATAGGGTTGCACTAAAACTGCAAACAGTGCTCCCAGCTGGGATGCATGTTTTCTGATATTAAGGCGGACTCTCATTTGGTAAGAACATCACTGTACACCTACATCAGCTAAGCATCCTGCCCGCAGGCTCACTGTAATATTTTGCAAACGACTGCCTGCCTTCAACGGGAACACTACTAACCTTGATACGCCCAGCACTAAGCTGTGGAGGCAAAGACCTAGATGCTGCTGTCACTCGGGCTCTTGCCTGTGCCAGGTTACCTGTTCAAAAAGAATGAAATACATACTGCAAAGACAGTTCAAGAAGCTTAGCAGAGAAAAATTTATTTGGTGGAAAATCAGCTAATACAACAGTACTAAAAATAGCAGACACCACCACACTGTGCCCACACCCCGCTCATTACCAATTGCACCTGCAGAGCGTTCAGCATTGGCTGTCGGAGTGCAGTGTTGGTTTAAAAGGGAGGAAAAAGTCAGTGATAAGGTGGTATGTCACTGACCTTAGCTACTGAGCTGATGAAAACAATGACAGCACAAAGGCATACAGCTCAATCACTAGTAATCAATTTCTCTGTGACTCACTGAGAGATTGAAAAGAGAAAAAGACAGCAGAAACAATCTTGTTTCTATGAAATCATGTGGATCCTGAGGTGTTTAGACAGGATCTTAAGCTCACAAACTAATGAAAGAGATGAGCGAATGATAAGACGGTATCTTTTTTTGACCTTTTGACATATAGGCCTGCTTAATCCCCAATCTTATTGTCCCTTGGGGATTTTAAAGACTGACTCAATTCCTGAGGCAAAAACATATTGTGGTGTCAACTGAAAGTGCCTGTTTTAAAACGTACAGTATGACGTGTCCTAAACTTTTTCCTCTGTACTTGCAGAAAGGCAAAGTCATCATAAAATAGCTTTTCAAAATAAAGGCTCAGAGAAGAGAGAGGAAGTGATACGGGATTGTGCATATGCAAGACACACTGTATATTTCAAAGTTTTAGCAAGTCTAGCACAAGATGTCCAAATGTTTTCTCTGGCTATATCTTCAGAGGCTAAACTGTGATTAATAGCATTGAAAGAACCCTTTGAAGCAGGATTGGTGACATCAAAGCCCTAATCCATGGGTGGCAGGATTTTTATAATGAGTGGGAAGCATTTTAACACATTTCAAAGGATTTACAGCATGAATAAACAATAGTCCTCTGCAGATGTACCACACACCTTTCAGAACCAGAACACATAAATAAGTGTCCATTTTAATTTAAATGTAAATAAAGTGTTAACACTTCTTTCAGATGCTAAGTGCCTTGTTTGCATCAACTCCAGTGTTTAGCTGTTTGCTTTACAGGAAGCCAGTAACTCTAAACAGTCTTCAGAGTTTTGCTAAACTAGATATTACATAACTGGTAAGGAGGCAGGATGGGAAAAACGAAAACCAAGAGCACTTAATCACTGGTAATTACTCCATGAGGGAGCAGAGCAAACCCAGTGTCCACATAACACTCAAAGGAACTTTTGCTCTGTCTTCCCTCCGAACAAGAAAAATACCAGTCCCCTGAAAACAGTCTGGGGGCCAGCACTCAAACACAGCAATGGCATTCTTTGGAGCAATCAAACATTCTGTTACTTTTAAAAATTATTTCTCTTCTAAGCTGCTGGCATTGGGATTGACACAATGCTACACAACCGGCACGTCACATCCAGATCTTACAGCATGTTACCTGACAGTGTAAATCACCGCGCAGAACACGAGGTATGTCCACGTTTTTGCTTTAGGCATAATCTGTAGGTTAACGAGAACTGCAGCTCTGTTTTGGAAATCTTGTATAGCCATATAGACACATGGTACATACGTATATACATGTATTCCTCTAAGATCAAAATGAGGACTTTAATGAGCAAGCAGTTGGTGAATTTATTTCTCTCTTAGCTGTAATTTTGATATTTTTGTACATTAGAAATTATTCTTTTATACTTTTTTTGACTAAAGTAGCCAACCTGGAAAGGTAGTTTTTGGGTAGGCTTCAGATTAACAAGTCTGAAGCTTGAAAATCTCGCACTGGAGAACCAATGACACAACACGCGATAAAAGTTGAGAGAAGAAACAAATTTGAATCAGATTGTTTAAAATTACTAAAATTCTGCTGCATTTCATGTCAAGTTACAAAATGCTAACAACCAAATAAAATGTAGAATGATAAGATAGTTCAAGCTCAAGGTTCATCACACTCACTGCTGGCATTAGTTTTCTAGGGTTCATAATCAAGATGCCCAAGTTCTCCCTTAGCTCCTCATGCTAAACTAAAACTAAACCTAACATTTCTGATCTGTCAGACCAAGCAAATAAATGAACTCTTTATTAATCACAAATCTTCAATGAACTTACAAACAAAAAATGCCCAAAAGTGGCCTGTTCTTACTTAAAAAAAAAAAAAAGCTTTACATAACGTGATTTTGTTAATTAATTACTTCCTTCCAGGTGTGGATTCTCATTGGTGCTTATTTCATGTGTCAAGTGAATTCCTATGTAATTTCTAACTACTGAATTGTAGCATCACATGAAATCCATAGAAAAAATGCTACTAAGATTTTTTTTCCAGACCAAACACAAAATGATGATGATTATTCAATAAAAGTTTGTGAAATACTCATCTCAAGTAGTTCATGTTCAGGAAAACAACTACCTATCTTTAACATGTGTAAGCCATTAAAACTAATAAACTGAACAAATGTGGTTTGAAAATTAGTCTACATAATAAGAAATGTTTCACCCAGAGTCATCATGGTGTTTATAGTCAGTAAACATTTGGTACCTGTCCCTGCATTCGACTGTCATTTACAAGGTCATTTATTACTTTACATACCAAAAATAATTAAATGTTTTTCCAATTTGTGAAGAACATCAATATTTGAGGAACAAACGTTTTTAGATAATAACATAGCCAGTTAAAACTGCCATGGGTTGCTTGAAAGGTTATATTGGTTAAAGGTTAAAAGACTGCACTGTGCCTTTCAGAAATCTAGCTTCACACCTACCAGAGGTTCAACGCTTTAGAGAAAATAGAAGTGGCATCCATGTAGACTTAAATAAAATACTACCTATATAAAATCCAACTCCATAAAATGGACCAATTAAGTGATTTATAACCCTCCCAGAATTTTCTTAGGTTTTCTTTGAAAAAAGACATTCATGAGGGAGGGGAGAGAAGTTAATGGTTAAAATTAGGATTCATCTTTTAAACGTGTACATGTTTAATGTTATTCACATGCATTCCCTTTGCAGTTCAAGGGGACTGCTCATCTGAAAAATTAAGATTCTACCTATGTGTCTGCCAGATCAGCGACTAAGGTCTCTAGGATTCATTTGTGTCAGTAAAGGAGTCATTCAGCCCCAGTGTTTTTCTCTTTTCCCCTCTGTTTAATAAAGTTAGGACTGCCATTAATGCTTTGAGAAGTGTCAGTCCAAGAGAGAGAGCTTCCAACAGAAAGAGAAGTAATAGCATAAAAATCTATGTGCTCCCTGGCTATGCTTACTGTGCCAGCGTTTGGCAAAACTCCTCGTCTTGAAGCTGCACAGGAGATAGCACATCTCTCTGCAAACATATTCTTCACTGATGCCTCCTTTCAGCTAGGTGAGAGACCGTACTGTCCAAGTGCTCTCTCTTTTCTCTCTTCTACTATGCAAAGCCAAGCAGGAGAAGTTTTCGAAGTATTTCAAGCATTTACACAGCACAGAAAGAAGAAATGGGTTGTCTTTTTTCAGGTTGGACTTTGGAAGTGCTCTAGACCTCAGAAAGGACTTGTCAGCATTCCTGGCTTCTCACTTGCATCTCTGGCACTTACTCTCTTTGTGAGCTGGCCGAATTAATGATTTGTCCAGCCGTTGACTTTCCGTACTAATTAGGAAAAGTACACCCCCTGGCTGGATGTTCTCACATTACTTTGGTTTGTCAGTGTTTTTCGTTATTCTTAGGTGATGGGTTCTGTAAGTAGTATCAAGCAAATATTATTAATATTAGCACTGTATTTATAGCCTCATTGTGGTTATGTCTGCAATAGATCACTCCTCCCAGAGTAAGAGCATGCCAGGTAAGAATTACATTAAGCTTTGATATAACATTTAGTTTGTGAAGTGCAAATGACTTACAGAGAAAGAGCCCAATGACAATGTCACCTTACTGTACAAGCTGTACCAGGGATATTATTATTACACAGAGGGCACAGTACAAGCTCTATCCTTATCCTCATATATTTTATTAATTTCTTTCATGCTCTTGGTTCAGATAAAGAGGGGTTACTTGAAACACCATATAGATACAGTATAATATGGTCAGAAATGCTACAATGCATTCATATTTCATCGGCACTACTTCTAATCACAGCTAAGCACTTGCACTCCAGAAGAGGTATGGAGTCAGACAATGTCTGACATACACAGATTCTTCTCTGTCTTTCCCTTCAGTTCATTTTATCTAGCCTAAGGAAGTCGACTGCTTATCTCCATAATGCATTTTCATCTTCCGCTACTCTAAGACTAAGCTTTTCTTAGCGTGACTATAAATGAATACGTGTACTTTTTTTATTGGGTACTAATTTGAATCTGGTCACTGACTATCAAAACTCTTGAGTCACTGAAGTCATTTAAGCTAATCTTGTGCAATATAAAGCCAAGAATCCAATTTTCTCACATATTACACATTTTACACAAGGATCTATTTATAAAAAACTGTCTGTAGAATACAATTATCAATACAGACACACTTCCACTGCTGCTTATTCTGAAAAACAAATCACTTTAGTTCCTATTCAGAATAAGTAAATATAAAATGAGAAATAATATTTCCAAAATTAGATCCATTTTACAAAACAGAATCTGATTACCATGAAAACTGAGTAACAGTGAGGGCCACCTGGAAATAACCCAATTATGAGTAACTGCCCCAGGAGCAAAAAACAATGCACTTTTTGGCCCAGATTATTTGAAATTAAAAACCCATGCCATCGTGAACTGACAAATTCTGATCCCGATCCTCAATTAGACTAAAGGTTTCTTTAGCCTTATTAACATGAAGTAGACGCTTTACATTGCTAGACTGGGATTGGAGAACCTGAGTTTAAATTCAGTGCTGCTGTGCTTTCTACTGCATACATCGCAGCTACTTCAGTGGTCACTTCCCTTGTTAGAAAGACACACGTTGGAAAACACACAGCATGATGTTTAGAGCAACAAATAAAACTTCACTTGTAAGCATCCCCCTGTTATGTTTAAATATTGTTTTAACACAGTGGGTTCGTAGACTTCTTGTAGGATGCAAGGGAAGTAAGACACTGACAGCAGCTGAGACAAAATGAAGGTCAAACTGCCTACCATATTCCAAGATACGTAAATCTCAGTAAGAAAGGTCTTAACCTTTACCCTTACCTAGTAAAGAACACCACCTTATGGTATATAATTAGTTACTAGCAGTGCCAAAGATATTTTTAAAACACAGGTTTGAGTATTAATGGCTACTTTAAGCAACATGCCCAATTTTCAGCTGAATTGAATCAGACATGTAGCCATTGACTTGATGGGGAGTGTGTTCACCAAAATGCAGGCATTTCCTGAAATATCACAGGCAATTCGAAGTCAGAGTGTAAACAATGCTGGAGTTTTGTACTGCTTAATTCCCAGCATTTTCTTTAGTCAGGTCTGCATCCTGAATAGCTGGAGAGCTGACTAAATGACTGGAGGCTGACTGACAGGCTGGCCACAGCCTGATCTGATCAGTCTCCCAGATGCTGCACTACAGAACAAAGTGGCTCAGCAGTTTGACCTATACACTGTCATAAGACATGGGCCATTTCTTTCAGATACTGTCCTTAGCAACTTCCATCCGCATCTTTGGTAGTGTACAGTTTGATGCTGTTGTATGTCACCTACTCAGGGACAGGCAGCCATGGAGCCTCTGGGGAAGAGCAGACAGTACAGAATGCTGCGGTCTGTGTCGTTGGCAAAATACCTCACCACCAACACAAGGTTTTCTGTTGCTCCAGCAGATTGCCCTGGTTCCTGTACCATATCTGTAACTGAGATCAGAAGAAAACTAGAGAGGTGTATTTCCCATGAAGACTTCATTGTTGAGGAATTCTCTATTAATTTTCATTGTTAGCCAAACCCCACTTATTCTAATTACCTCTATTGAGGGCAGACAAGTTTATTTCTTCTTCCAGAGGTATGTGGAAGAATACTTCTAAAAACATGAAAATAAGGTTGAAAATACAGTTACCACACATGCTGATTCAGCTCTGGTCTCCCTCATTGTTTTATGTAATTGACAACCCATCTCTTGCATATTATGTAAGTTTTTTTTTTTTTTTAAAAAGTCATTTATACTTTATCTAGAAAACTAGAAGTTTGATTATGAAGACCATGGTATGTCACTCTTTTATCTATGCTCCCTCACCAACATGAACCAACAGCAAGCATTCTGGCAGCTCACCCCACAGCATCTTCTCTCTGACTGTCCTCAAACAATAATAAAGCTTCACAGTACTCAGATCAACCCGAGGCCAAAATAATTTTTCATACAAAAACAGTGAGTAAGCAGAAAACACAGAAGAAGTCAAAACCTGTGATTTCCAGCCCACTGTTTGTACTTCCAGAGTGGGTACCCTCTCCATACAATATATATATATTCCATCACTTAAGACCTGCTGCTGAAGCTGCTCCATAAGTACACAGTCTGATCAAAATCCTACTAAAGCCAATGAAGATTCCCGGTGAATTCAGTGCAGAAAATTCAGGTATAAAGATGTCACTGAAAGCACATGGAATAAAATGGAGGATCACTTTTTCTGACCTCACTTATGACTATCAGCCTTCTCAGTGGTTAAGACCCTAAGCTAGACAGGATGAAAATGTTGCAAAACCTGGTTTTGACATTTCAGGAGAAAAGTCTTTTAAAAGTCTTAATTTAGCATTAAACATGGTTACAGAACTTTATCAAAGTCCCAGGCCTCCCCATTTTTAAAATCTAGGTATTAATGATGTTGACTACTAATTTAATCAAGTCTCAAAGGCTTCTCAATTGAATGTTTGCTCCTCTGGACCTCAGCACTTCCATAAACTATCACAGATAGCACAAAATCAGTTATGCTTGTGGTAATTCAAAACTTTATGCTAATTTATATTTCTACCTCCACATTTAATGAAACACCCATTCACACAAACAGCCTTAAATGCATTTTCAGTCTTTGACACACACTGTGGCCTGCTGTCCAAGCAGTTCACTTACAAGCTCTCCTACATCAAATAATAAGGGAAAAGATAATGCTGGTTTAGTAAAGTATTGACCTTTATAGTTGGTTGTAGAGTGAAGGAATAAAGAAAACTGATAAAACAAAGTAGAAAATCATAGTAAGACAGCACACTTAGGGTATGAAATACTCTGAAGCAAACACGATATCCAGCACACTCAGAGGTTTACGTTCCACCAACTACATTCATCTCTTAGATGCATCAACCCCTAATTCAATTATTTTAAAAGACTGGGAAATATAAGCACATTCTTTGTAAAGGACACACCAAAAAACATTATGGATATTCAAACCAGCAAGCTTATAATATTCAACATATTTATCTGCTCTACAAACTCACTTGCAAATTTAAAAATAACTGCTCTTCTAGGATTTGACCTTAAGAGCTACTGAACGCTTCCAGTGACGTACCAAGCATCTTTGACAAAGTTTGACTTACAGCACATAGTGCCTGTAGAAGCTGCCTAGCAAACTACTCATTAAAACAACCAGTGTAGAATGTTCTCTGCATATTTCTCTGTTTAAATTCTGTGTATGCTGCACAGTGAGATCCCACAGTCCAGTAGTTAACATTAAAACCAGTAACATCATCTGTGTAATACATCTTTTGCTTCCTCAGTATCAACACATTTTGAATTTAATTGGTATACAATGAAGTGTTAAGATTAATTGTTGTTCAGTACTGTGAGATAATGTTCATTATAGAATTGAGAAGTTAGGCTAGAAAAATTGGAAAGACATCTTCTCTCTTCTGAGAGAAAGGTAAAGAAAAATTATTCTCAAGATTTGTTCTGCAGAGAATGGCCTCTTGTGGATCAAATCAGTAAGCTCTTCAAGATCTGTTCTTAAACCTGCCCACTTGTACTTTTTTTAGGGTTCAATTTGCCAGCATTTCAAGAAAAAAAAAAAATCTATACTCTTTGCCCATTTTCAGTACAGTGCAATCTGTGAAGTCGCATGTTAAAAACAGTGGACTTCTGCTTGGGCAACACACTTTACCATAGACATGATAAATCTAACCTGACTCTTCTCAGCCATTGTGCTTGCTGCCACGTGCAATTCCAGAGATCCATCGACACTATTTATAGGGAGTTATTCTCAACAGTAAAAAAATTGTTCCATCTTACATAAGGCTTTAGCAGGACTGAGACCTTAGCTTTGATCTGACAGACAGTTCTGTTTCTAGATGAGTTCCATTTCTACAACTATTTTTGGGCATTTTTGAATCCTACTGCTAGCAAGACTTGTGAGTATCTGTGTACTGCATTCGTCCTATGACATAAACCTTAGGATGTGAAGAAAAAGAAACACTGAACTGTAAAACACCCAACTGAAAAACTAAATAAAAAGTAAACCAACACTCTACCTCTCAAACTCAGTTAAGCTACATTTAATTCAGTTTACTGATGTCCCACATCTGCAACCCAGTAAAGTTCACAATTGTTACGTTGCGCAGCTGTGGTTTAAAGCCTCTCTTTGCACACAACACACTGGCAGCAAAGCAAAAACAATTAACTTTTATACGTTTTTAACATATGGACCAGTTAGAAGTAGGAAAGCCTCTGTGTCCTGAGTGAAAATATATAGCTTCCATTAACTTGACCCAAATTCTTACAAAATATAAATTCTGATTCATCTTTAAGTAGAGAGATTATACTTAGAATGGCTTTGTTTCAAATTCATTTGACATAGAGTGCCTACAGTTTTCTCTTAGAGGTGAAAATACTAACACAAAAGTGCCATTATAAAAAGACTTTATTGTAGGATAAATGAGTAAAATTAAGATGTATTTGAGTCTTTTGCTCTATTGTGATGTGTGGAATTAAGAGAAAAAATCCGCTAAGCCCAAATGGAAACATGCTGTATTTCAGTGCATAAGTATGACACACAGCAAGTCAAGAGACCTGCCACTACTTACTGCTAGTGGAAGGGCTTGTGCTCAGTAGGATTCACAGTGAGAAACATGACAGGTCAAATCGTGGTCCCACTGAAAACAATGGCAAAGCACCTACGATTTCAACTGATCAAGATTTCACCCTATGCTCAGTAGTATCTGTTCATGGGACTGAAATGCAAAAAATCCATTTGTTTCCCTCACTTGTGGACTCTTCAGGAGGAATCAGCCGCTATTTAAGTTGTGGACAAATTGAGGTAGCACTCTTGTCACCAAGGAGTGGTGAAAAGCAGTTCTTTCAAGTGATTTGCAAAAGGCCCTAGTTCATGTGTTCTTTAGTATGCATAAAGAAAGACTGAAACATTTTATTCACATTCTCTCTCAGTATGTGGTCTGTTAGTTGTTTGGGGTTTTTGTTGTTGTTGTTGTTTTTTGTTTTATACATGAGGCATACATTGTTTATAATTACTTTTTGTCTGAGGGCTGTAAGCAGGGCTGGAGACTCAAAGGCACAAAGAACACAGACAAAGTCAATACTGAGGAGGGGAAATAACCTTTAGGCAGACTAATTATAATTAATTTGCTTTTGAAAAAAAATCTATTTTCCTCCTATTTTGAGCAAAAAAGGTATCCCTTGTTAAAACATCGGTATCATAACTCTTCAGTGAAGGTTGTGAAAACTTCTATCCCAGTTCTCCTTGACAGAGTACGCTCAAATGCACAATCCTAGGCACCATGAAGAAGAAGTGTTTATTAGCAATGGATGATACACTGATACAGTATCACCCTGAATGGGTGAGCAATATCCAGTGCTACCAGAGTTATTAGACATGGTGCTGCTGTCGCGGTGATGGTACTCAGCTCTGTATTCTACACAGCCAAGCCCAGCCCCTAGAGGTCCTCAGAGCTAGGACAGGCACATTTCCCAGCGCCTCTACTCTAGTGGTGGGAAGGCTGGAGGATTTCCCTTCCCTCCCTTTAGGTGGCAACTCTCATGCCTCTCTCCAGCACGGACCTCAGGCAGAGCAGAGCACCCTGACAAAAGCATTAAAGGTCTGTGATTCACAGATGGGGAAAAAGTCTGCAGAGGTTCTGTTGCAAGAGTAGAGAATCATGTTGTGCTGCAGTTTTCTGAGAAGATGAAGCCCCTCTGGCACACCTCCCCATCCCGCCAGCATGATCTTGTCAGCTGAGGAACATAAGGTAAGAGAGGAAAAGCAGAGAGAGAGCTGCAGTGTCAAAAAGCCCCAGTGGTGCTTTCTCCAGGCAGTCCAACGGTATCACCACTTAAAGGTGAGGCTGCACAAATTCTTAAATCAGGACAGTGAGTCAAATGGTCTGACTCCTCACTGATACCACCAGTGAATGTACCAAGGCTCTCCTTAATTTTTCCAATTAGAACCCTCTTCTCTTACCAGAGGACTCTATTTTCTGGATCTCAATTCCTTTGCTCTCTGATGCTTTAGCTTCAACAGCAATAAATTAAAACTAGAAACAAAGAGGAATGCATTATGTCTGAGTGGCAACATGCATATTCAACCAGACGTGGCAACTTTTTTGTTTGTTTTAAGCTCTCTACTACTCTCTTGTATTTGGAGTAAATTCTATTTTCATTTGAGCATATACAGAATTCTCAGCACAAGAAGCTGTGTCTGTAGAGAAAAAGTGACAAATGTAGAAGCAATTGGGAGAATTGGTAGGTTAAACCAGAATATGTTTGTTCAGTTTCGAGGTTAAAGGCCCCTAGAAAGTACAAACAGATTCCAAACCTTGTCTAATGTGCCCGTTTCCACTGAAAGATGACAAAATATTCTGTGCACACTATAAAATTAGTGTCAGTTTAAGTTCTGGTGTCTCATATCAGAAATTGTGTACTCTCTTAACCTATAAATTACTATTACAAATGTATATTCAATGTCCTGTTGTTAATTTCTGGCCCTTTAAAGTGCTTCAAACAGTCTGCTACTGTGAAATAGAAGTATTTGTTAAGAGGGGATAAGTATATTTGATAAAGTACAGGGATTAACATGATCTTAAATTAGTAAAAGAATTTAGTCTTTTTAATATTTATTTTCTTGCTGCTGCTTAGATTTTGACAGCGGAAGACATGACAGCTATATAAATATACTTCAAACAGAAGATCTTCTCAGGGTGGGAAAGGCATCTTTTTGTTCTTACTGGTATTTAAGAACTACATTTTCAGTAACTGTCAGACCCACGTTACCAGTCGCAAATTCCCTCTTGCTTCTGGGATAGCACCACCTAGTGACTATTACACATATTGGAGATTTACGCCTTGGCAAAAACCACCTACGCTGCAAATTCCAGAGCTAGTTGCAAGCAGATGTGAGAATGTGCTGTCACTCATCTTCAAACAAAACACCAGAGATACTGGCAGAAGGCTCATTTCAAGACAGAGTTACCTGGAGAGATGCAATATGGCTTCCATGTAAATTATTAACTTTTCCATCAGTCAGTTATCTACAAAAAGCTGGAGAAAAATGTATCAAGATTATGAATCTTAATCTGTATTTTTCTGGTTTGATTTAGGAATGAAACATATGTTGAGTGCAGGGAAGAGGGCTAAGAGACAAGGACAGAGTATGATGGGACATTTACACAGTCATTCTTCTTTTGTTTACTATAGCCTCTTTGTAGAAAGTTAAGAGAATAGCATTGTCTTTCTTCACTGAGCAGAGATGAAGCAGCATTGCCAGCAATACCTTCTGTTCTCAGCCAAACCTTTCATTTATCTTGCAAGCTGCCAAAACTAAACCTGGCAACAATCTGATTTTAGAACACAGAGGCCCCAACACAGGATGTGAGTGCCAATTATATTAGACAGCTGGAAAAAATAGAGCAAAATCACAAAAGACTTTTAAAAAATAAAAATGACATCAGGGTTTTAAGCTATTTTTATAACACCATGCACACGAGCATATGCACAATAATTTTTTTAACAGGATGTCCTGTACCAACTTGACAGAAAGACAGACAACACAACTTTCTGTGTGCTCTTCATGGAAAGGTAAATGTTCTATAGCAGGAGGCAGAAAGCATTCAGTTTGTGTCAATAGGAAACATGGAAGGAGTGTAAGAGACAAAAGTGGAAACACACTGACATGGCAACTACACATTACTGCAATGAGAAGTATTTTCTTACTGAACTTTTTACGCATCTTGGGCAAAATACCCAAGTTCAGTGCTGCTGCCACTGAAAGTACCTCTAAAAAGCCAGAGGAAGATGAGTTTGCATGAAAGCATCCGCATCCTGATTTAAAATTAGCAATAAAATTAAAAGTGTAATATTCACAGTAACAGGGACTGATAACTGGGACAAAGCACCTAATCTGTTTCACTCTGATAATAGCTCCAAGGTATAAAATAACTAGTAAAGAAGGGTGTGAAGCACATTTGACCAGATGTGAGCTTTCTTTTTTGCTTTGCTTGATCCATCCAGCATGAGTAAAAGAACCTTTTACCAGATTAACACAGACTCAAATGTCAGAAGTAGATACAAAGATTCTTTGTTCCCCGCTTGGGCACAACCAGTCCTATTCTATCTTAAACTATATCCCCCTCCAACTAAGCTTGCCATAGCTGAAACAAGAAGCAGATTCCTTATTGGATCCTCACCTCTCAGGGACCTCTAAAAGCATAATTTGAAGGGGACCAATCCAGAGCCTTTTAATTACAGGGAAAGAACAGAGACATTGTAACAGGAATCTGTCCTATGAAGAATATAAACAGATATTTTGCTATCAGTTTTACATGTGCACAGAAGGCTTCAAGATACATTTTTCTTCAGATGTTCTTTACTACACAGAAATCTGAAGAGAGGTTAAAGGCATCACCAGAGACTATGACTCGGCTACTGAGGGTCCAGAAATCCCAGACAGAGCAGCTGCACAGGCACAGAATTGTGTCTACAGCCCATGTACAATAAGCCTACACAGCACTACCTAACACACATACAGTTATTTCTACCTAAAAATACCACCTCATTTGCATATGACACATCAGATCACAAGAATTTTGCAATCCATCCTATCTGGATTATTCCCTAGTATTACATCTTTTTCTTACCTGTTATAAAAAAGATAGTTTAAAAATGTAAAAAGTATTGAGAGATGTGTACATTTGTTGGCTTGTTTGCATGTATACTCTGAAGTATCATTTGTATAGGTTACTGCTATTCTGGCATCTATCTTTGGAGTAATCAAACTTCATCTTGCGGGTTTATTTAGCTATATGCCTGTGGACTTTCATGTAAGTCAGTGTCAACAACCTTTAAATCAACTAAATTAATTCATTCTAGCAGATTACTATGTGGTTTTTATAATTTGTAAGAAACTTTATGCATTGTATCAATGCATCTAAATAAATGGATATTGCCTTCAAAACAACCTGGTCTACATTACGTGATTTATGAACTGTAAGACACGGTACACAAGAATCTGTCAACTGAGAACTGATCTTAGTGAAGGACTAAGAATCAAGAAACTCCCATGTTCTCATCCTGCTCTGAGAATGAGTTATTGCCATACATGTCAGATAATCTCCCTTTCTCTGGAGTGAGGGATGAATCTCATTGCCTGGGTTTTTTAGAAGAACTCGTGTCCACATAGTTAAAAAAAAAAATCGTAATATTTTAGATATTCAGGAAACTTTAAACAGCAGAGCTCAAAAGGAATGTAAAAAAATTTGCCCAGAAACAATTAGAGTTTTAGAGGAGTAGGTAGCTGAAGAGGTTGCAATATTAGCAAAGTTGTGCAGAAAATACCTGTTTTTGTTAATGGGCTAGAGAACAGCTGCTGAAGAAGTTTGTTCTCTGAGGTTC
>NW_010245558.1:0-483 GCF_000690775.1 Eurypyga helias | reverse complement strand
CAGGAAGAGTGTCTCTGTTCTTCTCCAGGAATGCACAGGCATCATATAATACCTAGCGTGGGAAACAGAATCAGAAAAGTTGCCAGAAAGAGTTACTAAAAAATTACTATGTTCTTTAAAATGGGAACAGTCAAGATGACCAAGTAGACAAAATAGTTTGGCTCTGACAAGCCAATGAATTACCGGCAAACAAGTTAAAAGTGTACAGCTACAGCAATGTCTTCAGAACGTGAACTGGCTATAAACATCACCTATTTTCACAGGATATATATCAAATGGGGTTCAATGGCTTAAATCATGTTGTAATATGCTTTGTCATATCAAAACAGACTCAACTTGGGGAAAATCTATTTAGTTTGTTACCAATCAAATTGGAGAAAGGTAATGAGAAATAAAATCAAATTTTAAAACACCTTCCCCACACTACTCTCTTCTTCCTGGGCTCAGCTTTGCTTCAGATTTCTCTACCTCCTCCCCTTCAGT
>NW_010245557.1:62304-93040 GCF_000690775.1 Eurypyga helias | reverse complement strand
TTATTATTATTATTATTATTTTTAAGCTCTAATTCACCTTCCCACAACTTTCTACTGCTATTATGCTCTGCAGATGTCAACTCTGCAGAAGTCCTGGACAGAAAAAGGACTATTAATCCTAGAATAACAGAGAGATCGCAGGCGACTGACAGAGTCTTTAGGCTTTTTTTTTTTATCCCGTAGTGATTTCACTGCACTTCTTACTGTCAGTTATTATTCCAGACTTGCCTCACTGTGGGCTCAGACTTTGGTTGTACATCTCTAACTACACAAGATGAGAGGGAAAAGGAGGCTATGAAGTTATCAGTAAAGAGGCACTCTGCAATGGAGGGGAGAGTGGCCTGCTGGCCTAGCAGCAGGCATTGCTCCGTGCTTCCCACCCCTGGAAATCGGATCTAGGCTGTTATCCTCTCCAGATGTCACTTTTGCTTTGAAGTTTTAAGCAGAATATGAATGTGAAAATTAGGTGGTAGCTGCTAAATCAGTGCAAGCGTTTTCATTTCTGAAGACATATTTCAAACCTCCAGCTGGGAAGTGAAATGATGCTATGCTGACATCACATAAACATCATGATCTTAATTTAGGACACTAACTAGAGCTGACAGAAATATCTACAGAGTTCAAGAGCCATTGGATCAGACCAAAGTCAAAGATGTTTAACCACCTAAATGAAAATGAAGAGTGGGACTTCAGAGACAGTTGTATGTCTGCCACAAATCCTGAAATAGTCCAAAGATTTTAGGTATCTAAATATCTTTCAAGAAACTATATTCTCCTTACAGTTTACTCAAACACTACCAGCAACAGTTAACTACCTTTGCCAGTACCAAAACTCAGGGTACGACAGCTCAGTCTTGAGTTACTGGGACAGATTTGCAAGATTTTTGAGCCACTTAGTATTCTGTTTTTCAGAATTAAAAATTAGAAATATAATTACAATTATAAAGAATGCAGGAGCAATACAAACACTCTAGTGTGTTTCTGACAGTGCAATTTATGATTCAAAGGAATCTAGGAAAGTTGCAATATTTTATATGAGGCACAGGGGAAAACAAAACAAAGGAAAACACAAAAAACAAATAAATTGTAATCTAACAACAGCACTCAACAACCTGCTTTTCTTTTGTTTTAGCCAGCATCCCAGGATGCTGTGTCACATTTCTGTAGTCCACCTAGAGACACCCATGAATAATCAAGATCCAGAGAGGAAAGATAATAATCCATCAGGGCTTGTACTTACATTATTCAGAGTGAAAATCAGAAGCTATTTTCTACTTCATTATATCCAACCCAAATATTTAGTGCACGGATGCAGTGATTTCCCTTTTCTTTCTCTTGCAGAAATACGTTGACCTTCTTAAATAGATTTACATGCCTTCCTTCTACTGTTGTATCTGGCATTTCATACCTCAAAATCATCGTATGATTATGCTAAATCTAGAGAGTCAGCTGGCATTACGGAATTACTCTGGCTTTGCAGCATGTGATTATAAAGCCAAGTAGTTAATCAGTTAGTGATTTCAGTCTTATTACTCTTATTTTCAATAACATGATTAATATCAATATCTAATCTAGTTTACATTCTTAGCTTCTTCAAAGATAACAACACACTCTATGACTAAGAAACTAAAGTTTGCTGTTAGCAACACCCTGTATACTTCAACTCCGTCTTTCCTATCCATTTGTTTTCTGTAACTTTATAAATCAAGGTATTATTTCTAGATATTTCACTTCTTCATTGGTACTCCTTGCTTCTCAAGGGCTCAAACCTGTAAAGTTTAAGGATCTATTTCAAAAAAGCACTGAAATACACCTTCAAGAATATAAAAAATTCCATTTCCTGATACAAGACTATTCATGAGCCTGACAATAGGCAAGTATTTAAATGGTTTTTTTGGATCAGAGCCCTGAGGTTTAGCACCTTACAGCACTGAGCTCTGTATGCTTCACTGAATTGCTTAAATTCACAATGACTTTAATCCAAACACAGATTTCTCCCACACCTCTCCTTTTAAAAATTAACAAATCCTCCCTCACAAAGAATTCTTTATATACTCCTGCACTTGTCTCTCAGCAGTGTGTTATTAACAGAAGCAACAGTTCTGCTAGGGGGGAGGTTTTTCTCACAATATTTTCCACCTGCTGAAATCCAAAAGAATTTATAAACACATAAGAAAGAATTCTCAAAGGATATTTGTTTAATTTTCAACATCAGGAATTATCACATAAATTCAGCTACATTTCTAATTTGGAAAACATCTTATTTCCCTCTACAGTGGCACACTCATTTGTGGCTGGGAATGCCTGATGGGATGCTGTCTGCAATGTACCTTCTCAGCCCTTCCAGAATAACACCAAAGACCTTCAAATAGCTCAGTGTACCTGAAACGACTTATTTCCAGGAGTGCAGAACAGTTGTTAAAAGCTCAGAGAAAGTGTATTTGATTCACTGTGCACATAACACCAGCAATCTTTACAACCTGTCCCTTCTGCTTCTGTCCTATTTGGGATCTCTCACCTGCTGCTGGTTCTTCAACTTCTCCAGGTACTTTCAGTAGGCACTGAACTTCTCACTTCTTTTTCCTTTATTGCTCTTAAATGGCTTCCTTTCTCTTAGAAAGTCAGAAAGGAATCTCTCCCTTTACCTGGGCTTACTCACCACCTCAACCACAGTGGCTAGTGGGCTCGCAGGTCTAGTAGACTTGACAGAATCATAGAATCACGGAACGGTTTGGGTTGGAAGGAACCTTAAAGACCATCTAGTTCCAACCCCCCTGCCATGGGCAGGGACACCTTCCACTAGACCACGTTGCTCAAAGCCTCATCCAGCCTGGCCTTGAACACTTCCAGGGATGGGGCATCCACAGCTTCTCTGGGCAACCTGTTCCAGTGCCTCACCACCCTCTCCGTGAAGAATAACTCAAACACATTTCTCTGATCAGGAAGGTATATTACATTTACTTTGGTTGTATTTGTTCCTCATCTGTGGTGACCTCTGCACACACTTTAGCCTACATTTCCTGGCAGAACTGACTGATAAAAGAATCACTTTCAAGCAATTACTACAAAATATTGATGGAAAATTAACTAGGAACTTATAAACCTAATTCCCTGCAGTGAAAATCTGCTTCTACCACTAACAGCAATCAAACCTGGAGGCCAAAGATGTCCTTTCTGACTTCCTTGTCAAACAATAACTGAGCAACAGGGGAACAGAACATGATAAATACCACAGCAAACCATCCACTGGCCAATAACTATTGACTGAAAATTGCAACCATGTACTTCCAGAAGTAAAATAAACCTTAGCTATTTCTAAATTCCTTGTGAATATGCATAAAGTTCAATCTGAATAACTATTTGAAGATTTTTTTTTGCTCTATCTACTGCAACAGGGAAATACCACACTGGAAACATTAAAAGCATAAAATAATGATATTCTGCCTATCTATATTTCAGTTTTTGTGTACACTTATTTTCTTGAATATTAATACAACAGGCTTAAAATAAAGGAAATCATATTCAAATCCAATTAACTTGACTGCTCCAATCTCCCCTCTGTGGGTCAAACGCCCAGTTTATTCTACGTGCAGTGGCAGATTCACGAATTAACTTCTTCCTCACTCAGCTACTTCATTCGTACAGTGTCTCAAAGATCATTTGTTTGTTTATAAATCAGTTTATTATTACTGCAGAATGTAAAAGAAGTTGTGAACATATGCATAGACTGCTGAGGTTAGCTATTGTAATAACTATATTGACATGAAAAACGTGAAATCTTAGGTTTAGAGTACAACAGTTATAGCTGGATGTAAGGCATAAAGATCAAAGAGTTGAAGATGATATAAAAATAGTCATTAGGAAACAAAACATAACTGACACTTTAAATGTGTTCAATATATAGTACCTCAATCAAGAAGAATGGAATATGTTAAACAGATGCTATCTTTCACTTTTGGTCCAGAAAATATACATGAACAAAATGAAATTATTTGAATTTTATCAATCTCCTTGCCAGCACTATAAAACTAATCCTATTTGTTGATTTAAACAGAAAGCCTAAACCAATTAAAAAACCCCAAGCAAACAAACCTAAAATCTTTACTTTTTCTATGATGTAATTTTAGTGAAAACTAGGTTCTTGGGGGTATTTTATGTTAATAATTTTCTGTCTCTTCAAATGTACTTAAAAAAAAACACCAAAAGAGTTCTACTAGATATAGTCTATTGAATTAATCAAATAATCCAATTAAGGCTTCCTTTGAACTATATAGCTATAAATGGAACTAATGCTTGCATAAATCAAATTTTTTTAGCAAATATTTTATGTTTATTGATATTGCATCTTAATAACTTTGCAGCAAAATTGCTAATAAAATTATAATGTAAAAATGTCCCTGTTTTTAACTAATTACATCAAAAATGAAAACAGGAAAGCAACAGAGTTTTAAACTAACTGATTATACTGGAAGTCTCAGAAATATAACAGCAAAGAGAACAAAAGTTATTTTTATGTGTATCTGTAAAAGAAATTATATTTAATGCAACAGTTTGCAGTTTGCTTCATAATTTTTACATGTTTGGGAATATTTACACACACTTTTGTATGAATTGCAATTTATTTCACATTGTTTTGCATAGGGAAAATATCAATATTTTTATAGTCTACACAAGACCTTCAGTCTGGTATATGCTAAACCCCTGGATGAACTTTTATTTTATCTACTATCTCAACATTACATTATATTCAAAGTGAATATAAGATGAACCCTACTGTGGCTTATGACTTAATCTTAAGAATCTAAGTAAAATTAAATATAATTAAAATGCAAGCATAAAACAAATACTGATCACATGTCACATTATGAAGGCCTTATCCATCTTACATTTCTAGGGTTTTTTATTACCTTTCACCAACATTCAAGGTATTACACTACACTGAATTGCTTAGAAAGAAATCACCTGTGAAATCTGATGACAGGTTATGGCTACTGTGGGAACATTTTCATTACCAGACTTTTGAGTACTTAATACCACATTTCAGTGGTAAATGATTCTCTTTTATGTCTAATTTCACTTTGATTTTATTTTATAAAAAGATTACTTTTTAAGAGCTATGCTAGTTCTAAACCCCTGACATTTTCTTTGCCATATTAATGATATTTCTAGTTTTAAAATAAAACCCTGTTCTTAGAGCCCAGCTCAACACATGAATTCACTCCCTGAGACCAGCAAGGGATTCAGCTTCCCTCCTACCACTACAGCTGTAGGTTAAATCTGGCTTTATGGCAGGAAATATCACAAGGGCCTTCCTGACCACTGCACTCTGTCCTCTTTAATGCATGACAAAATCAAGCTAAATCCTAGCACTGGCTTGGATTTACCACTGACAGTTTATGTGGGGTTTTTCTTGGGTTTTGAATTTTATGCATTATGAACATCCCAAGCAAACAATACTAATAGCTAAGTACTGTAATGTGAGAAATGTCTAAGTGCTCTTGACAGCTTGTACTTACGGAAAAATTGAAGAGTTCAGTGTAGAGATTTCAGTGGAACAAAACTTTGTGTGGGAGTCTTTATGCTGTGTGGTTTCGAATCGCTTCAAGTAAAAAAAATGTATATATTCAGTTTCCAATCTGGGACTCGTCTGGCACAAAATTTCAAACCAGTTTTTGCATTAAAGGCCTAATCCAAAGAATGCTTAGTATATAATAGTGAAGTATTTTTCAGAAAGGGAGATTGAAACTCCGCATTTCCAATTCTTTTGCTCCTTTCAGATAATTGACGACTTGCTATGGATAGCCAAATGCTAACAGTTTCATGTTCTTTGACCCAGCTGAGGCTTGGCTTTACTCAATGCAAAGTAGAATAGCTTCCATAAAATGACAAGAATATTCCCATGGCCTTCAATTACGTCAGGGCAACATACTCAATTGGAAGAAGTGAGTTAACTTCCCTGAGGCACAAGAGAGAATTAGTATCTGGGAGGCTTTGATTTATTAATGGGCTAAGCCCTGAACTCTTGGGTAAAAGGCCAGCACTGTTGACATATCAACTTCAGTACTTTGAGCAGAACCTGAATTTTATGTGACCTAAAAAAGGCAAGCAAGTCCCCTTGCTGATGAGACTGCCACAGAGAGGTCCTGTGAATCTCAGCAGGGCTTCTGTGACATGAAGAATGGCACTTAGGTTACTCACATTTTATCAAAACAGTTTTGTAAATATGCCCTATGGTCTGGAAAAGCTTCAAAATCGTACCTACAGGACATGTAAATTGGTTTAGCTTCAATGGTAAGCTGATTATGAGATGCGAGTCTGGGTCCAAACCTGCATTCATTTAAAGAAAAGTTTTATACTTGAATGTTGACCCCATTCAGGTCAAAGACAATAAACTCTGTGACCTTAAGTTACCAAAAAGAAAAAAAAAAAATCAAAACTAAAGCCTGTTCATTCTAGTGTGAATGCAAAAAAAAAAAAAAAAAAGGTTAATGCAAAAAAAAAAAAAAAAAAAATCCTAGAAGGAAAGCGGAAAGGGTGAAGAATATTGTCTCTCCTTACAGGGGAAAAAAAAAAGGAAGTTAGAATTATTTTTATAACTTTTCAGTGCTTTACTCCAAAAGTCTATTTTTACTAGCATCTCTGGAAAATTAAACTTTAGGTGGAACCAAGAAAAATTATTGCAGGTAGTACTTTAACCCCCAAATATTTGAGCAAAAGCATGTGAAAATACTATGTTCTAAAGAAAACCTCACCATAGACTTAATTATCATCTTTGCTAGAATGTAGAGCCAATAATAATAGGGTGTTCAATAAATCATTGTAGAGAAACTAAAGAAATGATGAGAAATTAAAAAAAAAGTGGTGATTATGAGCGATAAAGGCAAAATACACTCTTTGATTATTCAGAAACATTTTACTACATGTAAACATTTTACTACTCCTAATGATTACTACATTCAGAATTTAGTAGGAAATGCAAATTATTCAATAATATTTCCTGTCCTCTACTGCCAAGCCCATTAGGCACCTCATGTGCTTTGATTCCAACACAAAATTTCAAAGTGGGAACTGTTCACTGAAGTCTTCTTGGTAATGTTTAGGAGCATTAAGATTTTTAGGAGTGTTTATTTGCTGTTTCATGGATATTTCAACAGGAAGAATATGCCTGTGATTGCACTCTTGATGAAGCCTTTTATTTAAATCTCCTTACCTGCCATGGAAAGATAAAAAGACACTGTGTAGAGATTGCGGCTGTATTGGGCATAGCTCCCACAGGGGAAATTACCCTTTAATAGTGTTAAGTTTGATGGTGTGTGAATGGTTATGTGGTACTTGAAGTGAATGAACCAATTCATCTTTCAGATTAGGACCACATGCCTGTAAGTGATAAGTGCTTTGTCTCAAAACTAAAAAAAAAAAAGGAACACAACAACATAAAAATATTTTCCTGTCACATTTACTGCCACCTGATGTTAAACTAACTTCTAGAAAGGGTACAGTAGAATGAGTTAAATAAATCAGTGAGGAAAATTTCTTTGCTTATTTCCAGTCAGGCTATATTTTAATTATTAACATTATTCACAACATAAAAAGACTAATTAATATATAGAGAAGGAACTATTATTTGGAATGACAAAAGATGCACAATAAACAGTCCTGTGCTCAACTTGAATTCATTAGATATGTCACCCTAATCTTGTTTTGAACAAATAACAAAACTACATACCTTTAATTTCCTACTTTTCCTACCTGGGTTTTGTGGTAGGCTAAACAGTACTTAAATGGGAGAGACCCAGTTCTCTGACACACATAATTTGTTGGATTCCAGCAAAACTAGTGAAGCGTCCACAGTTTTTTATTAAATATATGAATCTGAAAATTTTGAAGTCATTCTGAGAAGTGTCTTTTCTTGGCAGATAAGATAAAGATAACAGAAAAGAGCAGTAATTTTCATATACGGCTACAATCAGAGTAAAATATTGAAGACTGTAGTTTTATTTTATGGAGTCAAAGATGGCTACTGCATTAATGTTCTGCTGGAGATAGAAGAAGAAAATGAAATGCTTGAGATAGTTTAGATAGAAGCTGAATCCACATCAAAAGACTGAAAGTCAGGAAACCACCAATACTGCCAATATCTACCCACTGTGATGATATATGACAGATTTTATCCATTTCAGGAGTATACTGCTATGTCAATACATGTAGAATAGTTGATTTATTCTCTCTCCACCCACAGAAATATTTTTCCCTTGCCCAAAATGTGAAAATATAGGTACCTCAAATAATTTTGATGCTTGAAGGAGATTTCAGAAATTTATGCATTGGTACACATAACAAATGAGAACACCTTTTATAAAAGCATGTATTTTCCATAACTTCACTTACTACAATGAATAGCCCCAATTGCTTGTATTTCAATAACATCTTGGCAAATCGGGTAAATGTGCTTGTCATTAATTTCCAAACTATAATGTAAATTCATGTTCAACTCTGTATGGTGATATTACGTATCTTTTTTTCACTAGTTACTTTTCAGTAGCTATCAACTGGGAGCTAAAGTATTTTGTTCTGTCCATGAAAACTGCTTATTAGTTGCAATATTTTCTCTTAAAGGAATAAGTAATTGATATTAAACTCTTCAAATTATACATTTGGCAGCTGAAAGTTAGTAAGACTTATCTAGAGTGATATTCTCAGTTTACTACAAAAAGGAGTCAGGAGAATCAAAACCAGGACATTTGGTCATGTCGCTCTTATAAACTCCCTTAAGACTTCAGTGTTTCTTTCCCCTAACTAGTTCTGGCAGAGAGTTTACTTCATTAATAGTGATAACTGGAAGAGAGTTCCTTGATGCAGACCCCAGGCTTCCAGCTCCTGCTCTAGCCCTTGTAGCTAAAAGAAAAGGTAATTTCTTCATTCAATGCCAGGATACTGCACACTACTAGAGAATCTCAGTGTCAAGGGTGTAAATGTCTTTAAGTTGTTTCTTTAAAGTATTTTCTTGAAATCACCTCTAGCACATATTTATGTTACAAGAAGAAAAGAAAAATTAAAAGTCAACAACACACTTGCAAAAGCTTTATAATGGCAAAAAGACAACCACTGCATCTTTGCATTGCAGAAACACATCTCAGAGGCATCTCCCTCCTAGGATTCACAGGACAAACTATAAATGACTGCTTCACCTGTGGGTTTAGAGGCTCAGTTCGATCTCCTATTCAGTATTCTCAGACCACATTCAGAGAAAATGGATGTTGTGTTGGGGAAGAACACTGACTTCTGTACTTCTGTTTATCCCTGACATAGCCCCCCATCATCCTTGGGGGTGCTTCTGAAGTTCCCAAATATCCTCATTCCCCTTCTTCACTCCCTTCCCCTGCCTTCTAAGCACATATTTATTTGTAAGTCAATTAGGAATTTCAGTCTGTTGTGAACCACGTTGCTGGCTGCTGCTTTGTAAATATTAATATTGGTTGGTCACCTGCTCAAGTGTGAAATAGTCTTTTAGGCACTGGGTCTGTGTTTGGCAAAGCCCTAATCGGAGTTTTAGGCAAGAGGAAGTTGAATCTATTTCCACCCAGATAAGCAACACTGTTCTTCAAACCACTCACATTTAGTTTTTCCTAAATTAGTTTTAACTTCTCAGCTGTCAGATGTGGCTCCTTATGTGGTCACATAAATGATTGTGCCAGAGTAAGGGGCACCAGAAGGATGGGAAAGAATATTCAAGGGAAGGGACTGCACTTTTCAGTGGTGGCTTATGGCAATTTGAAAGATATGTGAAACAATTACTTGCCGTCTTGTGACACACACATACATTAAATATATTGACTTAATAATGTCATCAAAATATGATTTACTTTCAGTAAAAGTATACACGGAGTGTGAAAAATGCTACCTCAAATACCTGTCATAAACATATTTTGGTGGGACTTCAGGGATTCAGTCACTTCCAAAATTACTGCTGCTCTCTTAGAAACTCAGACATGAGTTGTAGCAGAGTGAGAATTATTAACACAGCAGTTTCAGGCATCTTTGTTTTGATATTTTATTTTTTAAACAGTTCATTCATAACTCATTGGTAAGAACTCTCTTCTTTGTAGATTGCTGGTGTCCTCAGTCTTGCTTATTTTGTTCTAGCAATAAGAGCAACAGAAAAAACAGCAAGCAGTAAAAAAGGGACAGAATCAACCATCACTTTTGTGGCTTGCTTCCCCATTCAATTTGAGACACAGAACCAAAATTTTTTGTTGATAATTTCTGTTTGTTTAGGAACGTCACACATTGCTTGTCAATCACTTTAGATAAAATGTGTAATCTGCATTTCTTCCTTCTAGCTCTTTCAATTTTAAAGGTTTCTTTCCTACTGGGATGCAAAATAAATTAATGAGAATGTGAATTTACAGAATGTGTATAAAACATGCTAGCAGAAAGTCAAAATACTGGCTTTAGCATTACAAAACGTCTCACATGAAAGAAATATTTCTGACACCAGCAATCTTGGCAGGCTTACACGATACTTATGGTAGCACTTTAGGCAATATGCAAGGGCAAAACAATGGAAAATGCACACTTAAATCAAATCTGCATTTTACTTTTGATTACTAAGAACTAGCAGTGAATTAAATGAACTGGGTAAGAGTCCACAGTGAATTAACCTGAGGGTTTAAGAACCAAGAGGGGAGCAATTCAGAATATACTCAGAATATATTTGTATAGTTTTATGCCTTTCCTCACCTGGTCCCTGGAATAGGAAAAATGTGTCTTATCTGTAAGAATACTGTGAAAAGTCCAGAAAGGTTTGCTGAAAGCTTTCCCTAAGTAGCAGTGGTGGTCACCAATGAGGTCCTTCTCACTTTTGTTACATACCATGAAGCACATTTCAGAGTAACATTTCAATGGTAACGGTGCCATTCACCTATATTTTCACTAAGTACATGAAAAATAAAGAAAACCGGTACAAATTTAATGAAGCATTGCATCCTAAACTATGTAAACACATGCTGATAATAACACACTATCTTTAGATCCAAATTCCTAGATCAGCCTTATGAAACATTCACAGCATTCACCCCAAGGAAATAACTACAGAAAACATGAAAACATATGCAGAAAACCAATCTCATTTATGTAGTATATATTTAAGTAAAATAAAAGCTATTGAATATGGAAAACATGATGAATTCACTCTGCACACAACAACTTGTCCTCTGCAGAAAAGCAATATGATTTCAAAATAATTTCCATCTAAAAATATTGTATATCCTACTTACACAAACAAAATATTCTGACTATATGACATAATCCCACAGATTATAAAACTGAAGGTTGGGTTCATTAAATGAATTCTCCTTGGGAAACAGGGAAACCACACAGATTACAACCACAGTACAGTACAGACAATGTGAAGTTCTTAGCAGAAATCCTGAGTATTTTCAGAACAACAATATTTTTGACAAGACAGAACCAACAGCACTTAAGGGACAGGACTAAACTTTTCACACTTAGAAATTCAAAACATACGGGGATTTCTAACAACAGTATTTGAAATATTGCAAGATTTCTTCATACACTTCTTAGATAATACTGGAAGATAAAAGTGATATTATGTGTCTTGAGCTAACCTAAATGTTTAATCATCATTTAATCCCATAAATGTAATAAAAAGGAAGATCTAAGAAGGATTTACTGATATTACTGAGGTGTTATTAGTATTCATTTGATTTCCCTTGCAGATTCTATGTTCTAGTAATGGACTACATTGTTCTTAACGTTGGTGGGCTGCATCATCGTTAATTACAAGATGACCTTTGCCTTGAACAGGTCAAAATTTAAGAACAAGACAAGAAAGAACAGATGGGAAGAGACAGACAGATGGGAAAGTACCAAAAAATTCAGCATTGGTCAGCAAGAAAGGCTGTTTGTCTCAGACCTCCAGCTGTCAGAAATATTTTCTATAAGGCAACTGCCAGTTGCATCCAGTAGTTGCATTTACATGTGACTTTTCCATCCATGACTAAGTAACAAAGACTCATTCCTACCCAGGTGAAAACAGCATTAGAAAGAGAAGGAAGACTTCATGCTCCTCTTATTCTAAATGTTTCAGAGATTTATCAGAAAGCACAATCAGTATACATAACTGAGATACTTAATCACTTACTACAGTTTGCAATGAATAAATTATGCCTAGCTCAGACTGAAATGTATTTGTTTAAAGTCATTCTTTCTTGAAATATTAACTACAGTTGCAAAGTTTTTAAATAATAAAAACATTAATAAAAATTTTAAATAATAAAACATGGACTAATTTTTTACTGACTTGCAAATTGAATACCAAATGAGTACAGAAGGCTATCTAAAGAGGGTGACAGTGTTTTTTAGTGAAATTTTCATTTCTTACATTATTCTTAGATTTTTTTTTTAAATAAAATATACCAGATCTTGAGAGATTCACAAAACATGTCTTAGCAGTACTGAAATATGCATACTATTAGTCAATATCTAATTTAGCTCTAATGAAGGGGAAAGAAAAAAAAAAGACATACAAGAAGTAAGAATTTCAGATGAGCAATATACATTTCACCACAATTCAGATTTCACCACAGTTTACTACATTCCTGTAAATTATCTGAAGAATGTTTCAATTAGGAGCTGAGTGGCTTGTGTAGCTTTGCAAAGAAACAAAAAGAGTAACAGCAGGAAGGAAAAAGCCATTTCAAAATCATCTTGGGAGAGAAAACAGACAGTACTATTGAAAATTTTTACATCAAATTATATTTGCCAAACAAGCCTGAGCAATTTTCATTTTATCACAGTAACCTAGCTTACAGTAAAAACTTAAAAACTTTACACAAAAAATAATAACCTCATTCTGATTATAACTAAGTTCTACCTGTTTCACCAAAAAGCACAGTCAATAATTCTTCTACTAGAGTTTCATTAAAATTAAACTAATTTACTTTGTCTTATTTTCTTTTCCCGCCTTTAATGGGTTCGACAGATGACTGACCAGCATATGGAATAATTACTTTGGAATATTATCACAAAAGTCACTGAGTTAGAAAAGCAGCATTCAATGCATTTCAGAAAGTGATCACTTACAATGCATATAATCTTATTTTGTAATAATTGACATTTTCATTGTATTCCTGTAATGTAAAGTTATAATAACTTAGTCTTACAAAAAAACTAAACAACACAAACGTGAAAATTGACAAACATAAATGGCGGTTGATATGAAAACACATCTTTTTTTCTAATAGCCATAAGGCTTGGGAATATTCACACTTTCAGAATTCAAGACCCATTTGTTGCCTTCTGGATGTCCACATGAGCCTACAATAACAGTTGCAGTTCTGCATTTGGAAGTTTCCAACAGCAAAACAAACTGAAAATTGCTTCTGATGACAGGTGAGAGCGTGCTTCTTTTCTGTCACCATCCAGAGCTGATAAAAAAGACCTGTTTGTATACATAAGGACTGTCAGGGGCCAATGATGAAGCTTTAGAGACTCAGATCTCAAAGTGCAATCTGTAATGTCATTAATCAGGAAAAGGGCTATGTGTCCCCTTTCCTCTCACTTTTTGTATTCCCCAAAAAGGAATCCAGGATCAAAATTTGCCTCTGTTGTTTCATTCATTGGCCTCTTCTTACAGATATTCTTGCTATTATTATACATATTACTTCTTATAGCAAAACATTTTGCTTTCTGCATACTTGTTTCTACTATTACTTCTTTGATTCCCTTATATGCTATCTTAACTTAAGCAAGCTTTACCACGATAGTCTAACTTTCCTATGCAGCTGTGCATTAAGCTTTCAAATACAACAAGGCAGTTACCTTGAACAAATTGGTTTTGTGTCTGGACACGTAATTTTCTTCTGCTTTTCAATGTCAATATGAAAATCAGGGTACTTCTGTCTCAGAGCCTGAGTTTCTCCATCTGTAAAATGTGAGTTGTCTGTTCTGTAAAATGCTTCAAGATCTGCTGCTGAAAATATGATATGACAACTGGATACTAATAATATACTAGAATAAATACCACTGATTTCTTACAAAATAAATTCCAAATTTATTTTGGGGTTACAAGCTAAAGTACAGCTGGGGCAAGAGAAAGTAAAATCAAGACCATAAACTAGAGAACAGGTTTTTCTCATGAGACTGTAGATGTCCCTATGTACATTCTTGCCAGTATTTCTGCTCTGCTAATGCGTGGTATGCCACAGAATTACTGTGGTTTGACAAATTTAGGAATGCAAAGGAAGTCAAAGTCCTTAGTGGAAAAGATAAATAAAGAACCGATGTTGTTTTTTCTGGCCGCTTCTGGTTGACTTTCTCTGATTTTCACTCTGCAGTCAAAAGTTCATGAAATTATCCCTTCCTATTTGTATTAGCCTTAAAGAGTGTAAACAAGTATGAAAAGAGGTAGAGAAATGTGCTGGAGTCCTATACCCTTCACACAAGCTATGGTAACTTAATGCAGTTAAGATCTAGCTTTCATGTTATCCTTAATATGCACGAATGGCAGAGCTTAGAGCTGCTGTGTTCCAGGCAAGGTCACAGACAGGAGGTGAACACTGGCAGGGACGTTTATTGGCAGAACAAAAGTTTGAGATTTCCTTCAAAAGTGATTGTGTTTAAAACAAAACAGAACAGGAAATGTGTAGAGAGAACCCTCTTTCCTGATATATCCTCCCATTTCCACTCAACCAAGCTTAGGGGCTCACAATCTGGGAACAGTGACTGCAATGTTGTGGAGTTTCATTATTCCACCTGGGGGTGTTCTTCATAATTATACTAATATAAAGCAAGAGGCACAATCTTATCACAGAATCATGGAACAGTTTGGGTTGGAAGCGACCTTAAAGACCATCTAGTTCCAATCCCCCTGCCATGGGCAGGGACACCTTCCACTAGACCAGGTTGCTCAAAGCCTCATCCAGCCTGGCCTTGGACACTTCCAGGGATGGGGCATCCACAGCTTCTCTGGGCAACCTGTTCCAGTGCCTCACCACCCTCTCCAGGAAGAACTTCTTCCTGATATCTAATCTAAACCTCCCCACTTTCAATTTACACCCGTTACCCCTTGTCCTGTCACTACAGGCCCTTGTAAAAAGTCCCCCCCAGCTTCCTTGTAGCCCCTTCAGGTACTGGAAGGGGCAATAAGGTCTCCCCCGAGCCTTCTCTTCTGCAGGCTGAACAAGCCCAACTCTCTCAGCCTGTCCCCATAGCAGAGGGGCTCCAGCCCTCGGAGCATCTTCATGGCCTCCTCTGGACTCGCTCCCAACAGTCGGTATCCTTCTGATATTGAGGGCTCCACAGCTGGATGCAGCACTCCAGGTGGGGTCTCACAAGAGCAGAGTACAGGGGCAGAATCTCCTCCCTCGCCCTGCTGGCCACACTTCTCTGGATACAGCCCAGGATACGGTTGGCTTTCTGGGCTGCCAGCGCACGCGGCCGGCTCATGTTCAGCTTTTCATCCACCTCTCCATCCTGTCAAGGTCACTCTGGATGGCTCTGGATGGATCTTGGATATATGTTCTATTTCTTTAGAGAAAGACTTTAAACTAGATTCTTTAAACCAGTTGTGAAACTTTTTCTGACACAAATGCCACCAACTGTTCCTTGTATAAAAACCCAAAATAAAATGAAAGACCATTCTTCACAGTAAACTTAATAGCTTCTTTGACTTTACTTGTCAGCATTCTGTCATTGCTGGTTTTTGTTTATAATTAATCCTCTTCAGCAGATGTTCATAATGAGAAAACAGGAAACACAGGTATTTGTGATATCCTAACCACAATGGTGGTATTGCATTTTTTAAAGTACATAAGTGTTTAGAACAGAATTGCTCTTGCTCATGGTGGGTTTTGACTTCGGCACATTTTAAGATGTACGCTTTGTACTTAAAGGGTGTCTGCAAAGACGATGGAGACTGCCTTTTTACAAAGAAAATACAATGGGTAATGGATACAAGTTACTCCTGGGGAGATTCCGACTGGACATGAGGAAAATTTTTCACAGCGAGAACAATCAGCCACTCTAATAATCTCCCCAGGGAAGTGGTGAATTCCCCAATAAAGGAGAGTTTTAAGATTCGTCTTTTAAGATTCGACAGGTTGATGGGCCATCTTGTCCAGACCGTGCTTTTGCCAAGAAAGGTTGGATCAAATGATCCTTGAGGTCCCTTCCAACCTGGTATTTTATGATTTTATGGTTCTTTTCCATTTCATCAAGTCCGTTGCTTGTTGTATTTTCATACAATAATGTAAAGAAAGTGGGGAAATCCACATAAGTAAAAAAATCATTCAAGGTTATTAAATTAACTTCTGATGCTTTTGGAAACTACCTGTTTTCTTCTTAAAATTATTTTTCCTAGGAAAAAAATAATTTAAATCCATGTCCTTAAAATATTTTAGCTTTTGATGAAACTCATATTTTTCACTGAAAAAATACTTCAGCAGATTGTTCTGAACACAATCAGTGCTATAAGTATATCCTCCCCAAACCTACATCACCCTATTAGTTCCACAGACCACTTCTATGATATTTTTCTGAAACCATGTATCATCTTTATAGAAAATAAAAGGGAGAATGGGACAAAGAATAGGAATAATTTTAACATGTATGTTAAAGTAATTAGAATAAGAGCATCAATGCAGTATCTATGGATAATGCAGATACAGTACTAAAAATAAAGATACAGAAATAGATTTCTAGTAATGGCAATGCATTATATAATGTATCCATATAACACAGAAAATGCCACTTTTTTTCCTCAGCAGGTGGAGGCAGTCAATTATTTTACAATCATCATTTCCTTTGCTTCCTACTGCTATTGTCGTGCTCAATGAGAATTTCAATTCTGGCACATTCATATGGATACATTTCGGATAGTGTGGATCCGATTCAGAATGGAGTTACATGGCTGTGGATACGGCTTCACATTAGCAGTGTTGATGGAGGAGCTCTGGTCTTTCACCATGCACCCAACGGAACAGGAGCTAGGCCCAGTGAGAGCGGCTCCCTTATGCACGTGCATTAACCTGAATATGTCCAAGAAAGCCACACTCGTATGTTCAGCAATGTTACAGTTGGACCTGCAGCTCCTCAGCTCCTCTTCTTTTCACCACCTTCTAAAACCTCTCGGTTTCAAAAAACTCTGAAGGTTTTTCACAGTTACCATCAAGCAGCACCGTTAGGATTCTATTTTGTGTTGGAACCATTGTGTTCTTGCAGTTCATTTTTTATAGTTTGTGTATTTAGGTACGTTTTTTAAAACATAGCTGCCAGGGAAGTATTCATCATTTTCAGATGATGAATTACTTTCTGCCTTGTAGAACAACCTCAGTAGGTGGCCCATGCACATGCCTCTTGGGAAACCAAAAGCCTGGCAGGTGGGAAACTGCTAAAGATTGCAAGTGTTTCCAGAGAGAAGCGATAGCCAAGTCAGGTTTCTTAGGATGACAATTTTGGACTAAGCTATCTAAGTTCCAGCATATATACCTAAATCTTCTTTTTTTTGATGAGGCTTTCAGTTTTCCTCTAATTAGAGCACAGCTTAGAGACATTAGCTACTCTCCTGCGATGTAAACAATGCAAAATTTCAAGTTTTTCCCCCCATCATGTTTTTTTGTCAAAGACACAGCTAGGTACACTGAGCATTTTAGTTTAATGAAAATACAAGCAGAAGCTTATGATTGGGAAATGAATGAGTGAAAGAGGTTTGGAAATGGTGGTATATGCAGCAGCTGATCAGAGAGAAAGATAACAAAAGAAACATGGGATGAAATCCATCATAAAATCCTGCCATTATCTAGGATGTAACTATCCACAGGAATGCAGCGTGCTCCTTTCCCATCCTGTCCACCACTGCAGGTTCCTAATGTCACTAGGTGCCTGTCCAACCCTCCTTTGAAGCATCCACGTAGGGAAAACGGGCACCTGCCTCCCACCAAGAGGTCCACGGCAGCGCCGAGCACACAGGCAGTGAAGCCAGGCATCCTGCTCAACACATGAAACACGGGGCTGTGTGCCCTAACACCTGCCCAGCCTGGGTGACAGGATAGGGTCATGCAAGGAGAGAGCCCTCCCAGGGAAGAACTGGGAGCTAATGCTCTCTACGGGGAAGCATCAGTGCTGACCTTCAAGACATGCTGCAAACCTGCTTCCCTTTCATTTCTGCTCAGGGACACAAGCTAGACAACCAATTCCGATAAGTTCATTGTTTTTACTTGAGCCTTTTTTCAGAAAGAAATTAAACTTTTGCTTGCATCAAGGGACACCCTGAGAATGGGCTCAATTTATAAAGCAAATATTGCCTGATATGCATGACTTCAGACATAAGAAACAGTGATAGTCACTGAATGGCAGTCCGCAGCATTAAACTAACCCCCTCTGTGAGCAGCATGTCTTTTCAGGATTAACAATTTATGAAGTTAATGCACATCTAAGTATGCAGCTGTCCTTTTCTATTTTTAATAACCAAAAAGAAAATGTCACGAAGTAAAGGGGAAAAAAGCTGCTTCTCAGTTGGGACTGTACCTAAAACAGTGGCAGCATTATTCTCTGTGCTGTAGAATGACATTAACCATCTTTGTCATGGAGCTTAAAAATACAAGGTAGACCTAAAAATTTAAACTCTCTTCATTTTCCCTTCATGTTATTATTAAAGTGTTCTTCAAATTTTCTTATTTTAACTGTGATCATAAAATGAATATGACTGCACTTGTGTGGCTTGATATAAATAAGCATTAAACAAAGCTACTCAAGATATTCCAGGATTTCATTAAATTTTCTTAATGTTTTACCCAGGAATTAATATAAATAATCCTTTACTTTCCTGAGGCATTTAAGTATGAAGAAGTCATGTGAAGGAAAAGTGTTCAGAGTTTAAATGCAGCAGTCCTCTGAGTGGGCTTTGTGTAAATATGTATTTATTTCCGACTGCCATGAGTTTCTCGGACTTTGCTGATGGGTGTGCTATAAATACTTTGATACGAATAGAATCTGCAGCTGCATGAAAAGATGATTTCTGAGCAATAAATATTTTTCTAAGACATCAGTACAACTTCTGACTCATGTGAGGAGTACTGTGAAACTTGTGTGGCAATGATCTGCAAAAAGCCAGAGAAGAAGAGGACTGATACGAGAATACAAAGGTGGCTACAGACTTGAATGAACGAGAGGTGAAGATGCGCTGGCAATTGAATTGTTGAGCTAAAGAAAAGTGACAAGTGCTTTTTGTTAGGAATCATTCTTGAGTCTCATTTAATATTTGTCGTATTGACTTCTGCACAGAAGCAGGCTGCTAAAATGTGGTGTTGACACAAAGTTGTAAGATTTTACTGTTAAGAGGGAAGATCAGGATATCATACCGGAGAAATGAAATGATGCTGAAGACCTAAATGACAGAAACAGGGTGAAATGTAATGGTACAAATGCATCTTGGACATCATTAACACGAATTTTTTTCTTTAAGCATCTGAGTGGAAACAAAAGGAGAGGAAAGAATTGGTTGTGTTAATTGCTCACAGGTCCTCCAAACAAAATAATACAGTCATTAAAGAAAAAGGTGTATGCACTTCCAGGACATGACAAGTGAGGCTTACCCAGAAGGAAATACTGTACTGCTCTACAAGGTAAAGGTAAGACCTGACCTGAAATACTGTGTTTAATAATGACTTCCTATGCTTATGAAAGAGAATTTCAAACTAAAGACAATTTTTCTAGCTTTTTTTCCTGTTTGCAAAGCAAACAGAAATGACTGTGTTAGTACAAAAATATGTTAATTTTAACCAATTATGGATTCAGCAGCTTTTTAACAAGCAAAACAACAAGGTTTTGGAGTTTAGTAAGTTTATAAACAGGATTTTGCTTGTGATAGTACAAATTCAGTAAACTGGGAATTGTCTTCCAGACACAACTGTGATTCCCAGATCAGCTACAGCTTTGGGGTGGATCTGACTGCATAACTTCTCTGTAGGTACTTCTCAAAGACTTTTGATAAATGAGAGGAGAAAACAAAAGAAAGACCAAAACTAAACCCAAGTTTTCCTTTAATCACTTTTACTGTAGGCTGCCAAATTTTTTTTCTGGGAGTTGCACACCTATCTGCTTTGCAGAACTTTTCCACTCAGTACACCCAGTGAAGGCAACAGGCAGAAGTAATCTTTCTTCCCTTCTTCCAGCCTATGTAAAATAGCGCAGCATATGAGTGTGAGAACAAAGAAACGCAACATGTATGTCACACCTCACAATGAAGCTGGTCAGTTATACACAAAATAATCTTTTCACCTTGAATCCTGTGTTCAGTTTTGGGCCCCTCAGTACAAGAAAGTCATTGAAGTGGTGGAGCATGTCCAGAGAAGGGCAACGGAGCTGGGGAAGGGTCTGGAGCACAAGTCCTGTGAGGTGTAGCTGAGGGAACTGGGGTTGTTTGGCCTGGAGAAGAGGAGGCTCAGGAGAAACCTTCTCACTCTCTACAATTGCCTGAAAGGAAGTTGCAGAGGTGGGTGTTGGTCTTTTTGTCTTTTCGCCCAAGTAAGAAGAGATAGGACAAGAGGAAACAGCCTTAAGTTGTATCAAGGTTTAGATAGGATATTAGGAAAAATTTCTTCACTGAAAGGGTTGTCAGGTATTGGAACAGGCTGCCCAGGGAGGTGATTTAGTCACTATCCTTGGAAGTATTTAAAAGAAGTGTGGGTGTGGCACTTAGGGACATGATTTAGTGGTGGACTTAGCCCTGTCAGGTTAATGGTTGGACTCAATGAACTTAAAAGTCTTTTCCAAGCTAAACAATTCTATGACTATAAATCCTGCATTCTGTTTAGGAGAAAAAACCCCAAACCAAACCAAACAAAAAACAACCCAAAACCAAACCACAAAAAACAACCAAACAAAAAAACCCCTACCCAGCAGGTCTTCCTGAGAACCTGTTCTGCAGCTGGCAGTAGCACACATGCTACAGACGTTGCTATGAACATGGTGATAGCATCCAAGGACTCAGTACACTTTGTGGGACCAAGACAGTGTGGTATCCTTGACAAGAAGAAGCTACAAAACATTTTGAAGCCAGAAAAGAGTAATAATCCAAACCCAGAATGAAAAAAAATATTTCACAGTTCAAACTTCGTGATAGGAGATGAGACAGTGGCAGAAGAGCTGCTGGATTCAGCCAACTTTTATTCTCTATTTAAAACTATATATGCTATATAGCTTACATAACTATATAGCTTATAAAACTATATATGGAAACTGTCTCAACAGATCTGTTTGGGTGTAATGATAACGAGTCCACCTTTCAGTGAAACCCTGTCGTCATGACTAGTGAGTATGTACCCTACATGTTGTTGATTTTGGAAGACTTCATCACTTCTATGGCTGTCAGTCTCAGCACTCGTAATGTTATGTTTCTTCCTCCCACACTCTAATTCTTTTTGCACAGGGCAGGCAGTGGAGCATGATGTTTATGCTGCTATCTCTGCTGCTGTTGTTACTTTATCTAATGCATCTGTGATACAAGTTGTTAAATCATCGTGAGAATAATAATATATTATGAAGCAGGCTACTTTATTCTCTAAGAACTGTTCAATAACAGCATTTTTAATGTACAGTTAATTTCCCATCATCACTACAATCTGCATAGAGGTGGCTATATGTTTAGAACAAAATCAAATAATTGTATTACAGTGTCATTAGTGCTACAGGTTATGAAATAAATTCATAAACATATGAAAACCTTTCTTGTAATATGGCAAGGTGAGTCTTTTGGGGTTATGTCAATAATCTGTACATTTCCCTAGTTTATATGCATTAGGTATCAGGTACTCTGTTCAGAAAAAGATAGCATACCGTGTCCACTTCTGGGGCAAAATGTTACATACTTCACTCCTTTGAAAGTCTCAGCAGCAACTGAGTAGAATACAATATCCACTGCCACTGGGCTGTAAGTATCTGTTCATGGAAGGCAAACCTTAAAGTTTTCTTCCCTATTCATCCTGAAAACCTTAAATTTATTCACCAGTGCTAGGATTCCGGGGGGAAGACTCTCCAATCCCTCTGGAAACCATGGCAATTTATCTCTTCTTTGTAGTATATTTGTAGGGCAGATACCAGCCAGCATACATCAATACAAGAGGTCATCAACGGGGCGGAATTCAAGGGACATATTAAAGTTGCAAGGACAGACATCCTCAGGTAGATTTTGCTGTAAAGGGACAGCAGATCTAAAGATTAAACTTCCTTGTTATCTGTGCACCTCTGGAAAAGGTTATTGCCCCCTGAAATGGTAAAGAAAATAATGTGCTGGCACCTCAGCTGCCTCAGATCACAACCCAATAACCAAATCAATTAATAAAAAACAATGTCAATGTTGGTTTAAAGGAATAAACATTCATAAATATCATTCTTACTTAGTTACATCATTGTACATCAGAGATGTTCCTTATATCTTTGAAATACCGTGTATTTCTAATGTAAAGAACAGTGCAGTCTGTTAATTTATAGCCTGTGTTTTTTGCAGGCTGTTTTGCTCAATAATTCCATAGTCCATAGATAATAATCTCGGTAAGCAATTCTCCTGATATGTAACAAATACTTTATACATAACACATTTAATATAATGGCTTCATATTCTCTATAATTTCATCATTAACACCTCCTGAAAATTAAGAGATAATGTAGACAGGTACAGCACCTCCTTAATTAACATCGCAGTGTGTGCAAAAAACCCCACATAACTGCAATATATTATCTAATATGGAAGGATATTGTGAAGATTATCTGTTATGACTTGTACTGGCACCCTAAATATTGGATAGTGCCTATGTAAAATAGTTTAATTTTACTGATATTGGTGTTGTTATAGCTGTTTGTTGCAGAAATCCATTTGGCCTTGTTTTTCTTTTTCAAATTTTTATGTGGCCCAGTATCACTTTTACTGCTTTGCAAAGACATTTCAGTGTTGATTTTCTTCAGCCTTATAACCTAAATTAATAAAATACAATTAAATCTTTGGATTGTAGCATAAGGTTGAAGCGTCCAAAGATAACCTCTACAGATAAATACATAGTAGTAAATATAAGAAAACTCATCTGCTGATCAAGGATTGACCACAGTGTGTAACTGCTCACAGCCTTCTTTTAACAGTTATACCCAATGCCAACAAGCTCTTTTCCAGACAATGTTTGGATACGTCTTGGAAAAAAGCATGGGTCAGGGTCTTTTCCCACCAGGTCTGTTGCACGTGGCCTGTGTTTTCAGTTGAAGAGACTTTTGGTGTATAAATGGGAACTTTTCATCTCAGGCACAGTTCTTACTTGGTTTTAGTTGGTACGATGAACACAGACCAGACATCCAAAATTTACATAGAACTCACTTTTGCTTAGGTTTCTTCCACTCCTTTGCTGAGGACCCTAAGAAATACTTCATGAGGGATCAAAAACATACAATCCGTTTTGGTGTTGTACAAGCATCAGCATCATCTGCCTGTATCGGCTCTGATGCTGTTTTTCTGTAATGACCAGCTGCAGAGACAGATAGTTAAACGTTGTTTTGGGTTAAGCTTCCCACAGCAGTCCCCCCATGCCCTTAATGCTGCAGCATGCCACACAGTCACCCTTCTGAAGTCTAAAGATGCCTACTGGTAGAAGACACTCAGGAAGAGGAGTGAGGGGACAGTTTTTCTGCAGCGCTATCTCCAAATCAAACAAGTCACATTACAGTTTAGAGAAAGATAGTATAGTTGAAATCATTAGACGTTTCTTATTGTAAAATGGTTTGGGAAAAAAAAAAAGGCAACTCTACCTTGAAAGCAGATTTGCATGCAGGAGCTTAATCTATTAAACTGGGATGTATTTTGGAAAGAAAGAGCATACAGGTGGAGAAAAAAAGGAGGATGTTTAAGATGCTTATGCCTTCCGGTTACATGCATCTTCATGCCCTGTATACTTATCTTCTGTCATGTAAAGACTATTTTCCAACTAAAAAAGCTTCAACACCTTAATTGGAAACCTGTATGTTGAAAAATGGAGGAAGAAGCATTTTCTAATCCTATAAGGTAAAGTGATAAAAAGCCAGGTAACAACATAATAAGATAAGGAATACAGTCTAATTGGTGATAAAATGCCAATATTCCAATAGATGTATACCAGCAGTCCGTTAGATCTAATTAGGCTCTCTCAGCAAGCAATAAATCATGTAAAAGAAGAATTGAAAAGGAAATCATCTGACTGCTGTGAAACACTCATGGGTTAGTTTACTAAAGCTAATCTTTGGGTAATTTAATAACTAGCACAGGCATGTTAAACAGAGGATTTGAAAAAAAGACCAATGTCTAATATTAGTACAGGATTAAGTGATTACACATGAAAATCTAAAGGCACTGTTGATCTGCTCAGGTTTTAATTATGATCTCATTTATTGATATAATAAAAAGTATTAAGAAATATTTGAATGAAGGCACTAGACTGGAAAACTGGGCTGCTTACACACAGCCCCATCCTGGAAAGCGATAAAGATTAGTGTGCAGCACGCAGACACTGAAGCTTCACCCTGTGTTCAGCTCTGCTCCATGTAGCTGCCTCTGTACACACCATCAGCTGGATTAAAACCTATAGTTCACAGGGCATGAATGGAAAATGAAATGCAAATGAATCAGCGGCCTCATTTGCAGAATCAGGGCAGAAGAGTAGTAAGTGCAACAGACATTGGCTGAACAGACAAAGCCAAGCAGACAGAGGGGATATGAGAAAATAAAAGCTGTATTTCTTGGATTACTGCAACTCTGAAGAGTGAAAAGCCCATAGAATTTAATACAACTCTGAATTAAAATTCTACTTTTGAGTTGAGATCAATGACGGGATTTTATATTTCCATGGTTCTCCTCAGCTCTTCATTAAAAGGCCTGAAAAGGAGCATGTGACATTTTAAAAGCCTTAAAAGCAAATGAAACAAAGGCCACATGGAAGCAAAAGGAGGGGAGGTTTTGTGTTAGTGTTTGGTGGAGGCCAAGGCATTACTTGAATAAGAAGATACAAGAAAACACATTCTCTGATCAAATCTAAAAATAACAACTGATAGATTTTTTTTTTCCAAGCTAATCGTAACGGTCTCCATTTCTGCTCTATTTAAAAAGGATCTGATGAAACTGGGATAAAGAGGACTGACACAGAGTGCCATTTCCCACGAGACAGACCTGCTCTAGTCATAATAAGCACAATAAGTAGTCTTCATTTATTCAGAATTGATGCTATGACAGTGTGCATTAAGCAATGAGACAGGAATTTAGTCTGCACATTACAGATAGGATGGGACTGGTGAGAGGGGGAGGTTGAAGGAAAGTTTTTGGGGTTTTTGGCTCTCAAGAAAAATTCTGTATTCTTTTAAATTTCTGGTCCTAATTTGCTCTCTGAGAAATTACAGGGGGGGAGGAGGAGAAGTGAGAGACAAAGTTCCACAAGTGTTTGTGGATTTAACTATTACTTTGTGTTTGCCTTTTTTAGCTATATTTTAATATTCTAAGAAACTAGCTCAGTTGTAAAATCTCTAACTGGAACAGTGACTAGCAGTGAATAATGGAGAAAAGCAGCAGCAAATAAGCTTTCCATTTGTAATCTTGTAAGCTTCAAATTTGTGTCTCTCTGTGTGAGTTTGCCTTAATGTCATACCAAAAATATTTAAAACTGAAGGTTAATAATCTATCTCTATTAACTTTCTTTAGGTGCTTGTTGAATATTTGCCTTTTTAATAGTTGTGCTTGATGTCTGCATAAAGTCAATTAAGGAAGAGATTTTTGTACTCTGTTTTTAAAATAATTAACTGATCTTCAGCTGTTTCCTGAAAACTTTTAAGTCTCTCTTGCTGTTGGGCACCAGTGTGATCTCCTCTGTGAAAATGACCTCTCAAGAGAAGCCATATTTTCTGAGGAAGAAGTGGTCCTGGAGAATTTGGGATAGATGTGGACTGTGTTTCCGATACATTGAGCAGGTCTGGACTGTTAACTCCATGCTTCACAAACCATATGCCCCTTGGAAGCACAGGCTCTCGTGGTTGCTGTTTTTCCAGATGTGCTTCATTCCTTCACATAGTGAGCGCCATACCTCAAACCCAGAAGCCAAAAACACATGGATCACTAAGTCTAAAGCACTTCTTCAAGAACAAAAGTAATGCTTAATGTAATGGGCTCCAGCCAGGAGTAAGGATTTATTTCTGAGGTCATGTACAAAAGTCTCACCGTTATAGCAACCACTGGCTCTGTGCTACGCTTTGGTTTGAGACCATCCAAGTAACTGACAGCTAACACATTACACCGAGAATTATCTGTGGCATATTTTCAGTGCTACACCTGAGCACCAGGGCAGTGCTAACATACATCAAGTATATCGCTTCTGGCATCGGAAAAGCTTCATCAGTACTTGCCTAGAGATACGCTCCACTGCACTGTGTAGACCCATCCTATGGGAGAAGTGTCCAAGCTCCACTATGCCTTAAGCAGCTCGTTCTTCTTCATTTTGTTTTTATTAATATGGAGATGTCCTTTATATTTTCAATTTATAGAAATGGAAGTGTGTCCATGCAAACTCTGCATGGTGACTATGTTTTATATTCATTACTACTGTTAGCAACCAGTGAGTCCATGTAGGTGGGGAAAATTTGCTCAATGATTACTTTGGTATTGTGCGGTTTTTGGAAGACTGGAGCTTGTCACCTGGCACTGTCTGATAAATAAGGTCTGCTAAACTTCTATTTTTCAATAAATTTCCTGTTAAAGTTAGTGGGTTTTCCTATGGGATAAATATACGGAAAAGGTCTAGATCTCCAATTAAGTTTGCTTGCTGGATTTTTTTATGATTACCCTTAAGAATGTAATTTAGATGTTAGAGCATAGCCTTCTGGCAGTGTTAAACACTTATGTATTCAAATTATTCAGTGAAACAGCTCCGGGAAAATTCTTTAGTTAGGATCTGCAACCCACACATGCAGCCACTTCCTTTAGACTCACTTAGAATACATATAAAGATAGGATATGTTTTGTATTAACTTGAGGATTTAATTAGTTTGATTACTTAATTTCACTCAGTAGAGAATAATTTGCTGATTTGACCTAGCTGTGATAGTGCTTTACATTTGCTCAGTTTAAAATTATGTACAGTAGTCTAGGTTTGGTAGTGGGTTTTTTTCTTACGTGTTCTACTAAATCCTACTAATAATGTCACATTTTGTGAAATAAATAATTTGGTCTATGACTTCTGAGGGATAAAAGGACATTAAAGTCTCACTTAAATCAGTCATTTTTATTTCTCACAGAAAATATGTGCACTGGACTTTTCCTGACGAAGTTGCAAAGCAAGAATTAAGTATAATTTGATGCTTGCAAACTGTCCTATACATGAATTAAATAAATTAATCATTACAAATTATTTGCCCAGTAGGAATCAACTATTTAAGGGAGAATTTGGCATTTAAGTTCCGTTTCAAGCTGTTTACGTAGAAGAAAAAAATTAAAACAAACAGCACCATTAGACCTGATCAATACATGATAGAGTATCCCAGCTGAGAAAGCACTTTGGTGATGGTTACTGAAACTTGCTCATATATTTCTGTTGATGCATATATTGAGACTTTTAATAACCATAGAAACTACCCCAAAGGAAAGCTTATTTGATATTTCCTGAAACTGAGTCTGTATTCAAGCAACAAACAGCATGCACTGCACACATCACCTGTGGGGGTAGCTCAGAAATGTTTGCTGGTAACGGTAGAAAAGCAATTCAGGCTACAGAAACTAGAGGACTGAATGAAAAGTGTGCCTTTATGATGCAGAGCTGTTTAGCTAACACTTAGAAGTTACCTTCATAATTCTTAGCAAGACTGAATTAAATTTACAGGATCACTGAGGAATGATCTAGTCCAAACTCCTGCTCAGAGTAAGGTTAACTACAGCAGGCTGAGCAACGAGGTTTTGAGTATCTCCCAGGATGGAGACTCCACAACCTCTCTGAGCAACATGTGTCAGTGTTCAACCATTCCCACAGTAAAAAGGTTTATTTCACATATTTAAATGGAATTCCGTATATTCCCAATTGTGCTCATTGCACTTCCCCATCACTGGGCACCACTTGGAAGGCTTCAGCTCGATCTTCTTTCCTTCCTCTCACCAAGTACTTATACACATTGATAAGGTTCTCCCTGAGCCTTTTCTTTTCTAAGCTAAACTGACTCAATTCTCCTCTGCCTCTTCCTATGTGACAGTTGCTCCAAGCCTTTAATCACCTTTGTGGCTGGACTCTTTCCAGTATGTCTTGACCTAGGGAGCCCACCACAGCAGACAGCACTCCAGACATGTCTTACTGGGGCTGGGCAGTTGAGCAGCATTCAGTATGTATCCTAGACATTTATGAATGAAAGTTTGCTACTTTGGGGATATTCTTGAATCTCGTGATATTAGAGGTTACAAGAGGTGGTTCATGGAAGACTGTGAAATCACGCTTAGTATGTAAGCATGAAAATGCAATCATTTATAGATTTTATTATTAGTTCCTGCTCTTTCATTAGTTTTATGGAGTTTGATTTAATTAATTTCAAACTAAATGGTTGAAAAGCATACGGTACTGCTTTTACTCACGTTACCAGAATTCTGTATCACGCTGGCAGGAAACTTTAGATTCTCTGTACAGCAATAAAGGTTCAAGGGGGTACTACTTTTCTTACTCAGAATGGGAATCATCTAAAATCATCATGAAAACAAGTTCTCATAACTGATAAATAACTTCTAATTAGATTTTCCTCTATCAAGAATTTTGAGAGGATTTTTATGGAGACAACGGTGTGGAAAACCAGAAGGGAGTCATAGCACGCAATCCCAGTTAATGCTTCCCCATCACCTCCTGGAGCAGAATGTGAAATTCTTTTTAAAAAAGAGCTTCTTTGCTGTGAGAGAAGGGTGTACACTCCCCGCTGTGTCTAGCCCAATCCTTTGAACCGGGTAGTGAGGATTACTGCCTCATCTTTTCTCCGCTGCTTTTGCGCAGGCCGCATCAACAACAGCGCTAGGTTCAAGGCCTGTTACATTTAGAGCCCATCCTTGGGAGTAGCTCCGAACATCCCGCTCTCCACAGCCTGCTCACCTTCAGGTCAGAGGCTGCCTCAGGAGAAGCTGAGCATGCCCGTGTGCCAACAAGCCAATGCACTCAGGCTTACAGAAGGAAGAGCTTTCCTGACAAGTTTCTCATGGAGATTCACGACAGAGGTGGCCACCAAAGCAGCTGCTTCTTACCATTTGTCAGGCTGCTGGCAATTCATCAAAATTTACAAACCAGGTAAGTCAGCTTTAGGGAACACAGGGAGGAGAAAATTATTCTAGTCTCCATTTCTAGTACAGAAAACAGGAAAGAGCAGGACATACAGGAGTGTCCTAATAGGTTATTACATTATTTATCTCAAGAAACATTAGAACTTAATATATTGTCACAGTTACAATCTTTTTTTCAAAGCTTTCTATTCTTCTATTAGTGTACTCCCCACCACCTGTGCCTTACTTAGCTTTTCTTTCATACAAAGAACTAAAATGTTTGATATTCCTAAAAACTAAGAGTTGTAAGGAAGGAAAAATTTTGTCAATTTGTGATTTCTGTAAAAATATTAAATCATTTTTAACAGCCATACCTGCTAAATATAAAGATAAGGAACAGTGTGTGCATGTGGACAGTCTCATATTCTATGAGACTATTCTTTTCAAAACATTATACATTTCTCTAATCCTACATGTCTTCATCAGAAAGGTGAGCTTCTGAAAAGAGTTCCAAGTACCCCTGGTTCAGGAATCATTTTGATATCTATGGTACGCCTGTGCCAATGTATCACTGCTTGCTTATATGGCATCACTACTGTACTGTAAAGAGAATTGTTTTATTTACTGATAGAGGAACATGGGCAATAAACATGTATTTAGAAAACTGAAAATAAGTGGCTCTGAATTAATGTTGGAAGTATTTTGAACGTTACACGTAACAGTTCATTTCTTTTATTCATTGACTGTTCATCCAAATAATATGAATGAGTATGTTCTAATAAAACTATATTTAAACCTATAAATACTCAGAAGGAAAATGCTTTTCCTTTGGGGCACATATTCATTCATTTGTGCTACCTAACTAGTACCAGCATCCAGACAAATTCCATGATGAGAAATTGAAATTATCCATGCACGGTGTAAAGTTTGTAATTTGTTGACTGAATACTGGTTTTTGTATATATGAGGCATCAATTTCCCAGTAGTCATCCTTCTATAAGAAGCTGAAGAATTCTGAAGGTTAGTACTTTCTGAAGTTCTGAATGTTTTAAAGCTTAAAGTAATTTTTTAATAAAAAATTGCAGGGTACAGGAAGCCTGAAGGAGTTTTTTAGGATGGATGTCATGAAGTAGGCTGCAGACCATGACTTCAAAGTTACATGTACAAGGTGCAGAGTAACATTTTGAAATCTTTGAGGTTTGCTTTTTATACTTTCAATTTTTTAAACATTTTGAGTCACACAACCATATAAAAGTAAAAAAGGTCAATAGCTATACACTTGGATGAGAAATCATTATAGATCAGGGATATATTCATTTAATCTGTTCTTCAAATACAGATTTTGTGAGAGTCTTGATTTCTCATGTTTTTAAATAAATGAGAAAACATTAAGAATAAGCATGAAATCAAGTACACAGACTCAATAGGTAGATTCTCCTAGAT